>NC_051863.1:47162725-47430225 GCF_015732765.1 Culex quinquefasciatus
AGCAAGTTTAGGGTGGTTTGGATGTTTTTTGAATCTCCCGACTTATTTGAGTGTAAATTTGAACTCCAAATAAACCATTCATGGAACTACCTTAGTCGTGCCAATAAAAGCCAAAAGCCGAACCGGATGAGCCGAAAATTGTCTCCGGAGCTAAACTCGTTTGCATATGATGAAGAGAGACACCGACAGACTCGCTGACGACGACGACGATGACTGTGATTTTGGCCAGTTCCATCAATGGCAGCTGGTCACCACACTGGAGAGTCTGAATGGGCAAAGTTCAGTGTGTTACCCGGTTCATTCATATAGCACATCAGCTGAGCTGAGCTGACCAGGTTGATGAACAATTACAAGGTCTGCCGTACGGTTGTTGTTTGAGATTTAATCCGATTTTCGTACAATGCTCATTGGGTGATGACTCAATCTTCTGGTCAATCTGGATCCGATTTCCGGAGATTTAATAGGAATTCGAATGGTCAATTTACATTTATGTCAATTGGCTGATTTCATCATGGGATGCAATCCAAGATTATCCAAACAAGATTTGTGAAAATTTCTTCGAATCGAGAATCAAAGTTTCTTAAACAAGTTTGTATACAGTTGAATTAACGATATTACCTGCTTGTGCTAGCTTTTATCCAAAATTTCGCACCTTCTAACTAAATACAACAAATGATTAATAAACCGTTACAAACTAAACAAATAACGCGCCAAAACAAAGTCGCGTCGTCTTCGTTCGATTCGGTACTGCCCAGCCGACGGGTTTCACCTGTCGTGTGATGCGATCTCAGATTCAGATGTGTGTGCCCTCTCAGCAGATGTGACGCAAATTGCATAACATCCAGCTTCTCTCAGTCTCTCTCCGCTGAGGCTCCGCGAGCCTCACTAAAAAGTGGACTTAGAATGGCGCAGTTTTAATCTGAGGCTGATGGATCCCCACACGAACATCACTGTGGTCTGTTTTTTTTTATGTTTCGTTCACGGTCTCGAAATATTTTTCGAGAACAGGTTTGCAACGCGCGGCGAGGGCTTGACGATGGAGAGCTGGGGAAAATTGCAGTGAGAAGTAGTGGTAGCATCTTGCTGTTCAAAAGTCTTGAAGAAGATAAATGATTTTTTTTTTTTACTTTTGATTAGTCTTTCAATTGTCACTTAGGATAGGTCATCGGTAGTTTTTATTTTATTTTATTTATTTTTCCACAAATATTTCTCAATTTTAAATGCCAGCAGAGCAGTTCTATAGACCATTGCAAAAATAAAAAGCAGGGTAATTCTCTACCAACTCACACGAAATCGGGAAAAGTTGCCCCGACCCCTCTTCGATTTGCGTGAAACTTTGTCCAAAGGGGTAACTTTTGTCCCTGATCACGAATCCGAGGTCCGTTTTTTGATATCTCGTGACGGAGGGGCGGTACGACCCCTTCCATTTTTGAACATGCGAAAAAAGAGGTGTTTTTCAATAACATTTCCCATAAAATGACATGTTCCAAAAAATTTTACAGTCGAGTAACGGAAAATGGGAGAATTTTTAAAACTTGTTTAGTGTTTTTTTGGATGAAAAATACGTTTTTTTCGGAATTCTGAGTAGGCCATCAAATCGGGCGTCTAATTTTACATAAAAGTCCCCTTGACACCAAATTTCTATCTCATCACCGTTTCAGGCTGCAAATGATTGAAAAACACCTCTTTTTTCACATGTTCAAAAATGGAAGGGGTCGTACCGCCCCTCCGTCACGAGATATCAAAAAACGGACCTCGGATTCGTGATCAGGGACAAAAGTTACCCCTTAGGACAAAGTTTTATGCAAATCGAAGAGGGGTCGGGGCAACTGCTGTGTGAGTTGGCGGAGAATTACCCAGCATCATTTAAAATTTTGTTGATTTCAGAATATTATAATTCATTAAAAGTTTGTTTGGATTCTTTCTATTTCCCAAAAGCTATTTGAAGAACTGCCCTTGCATGCAAAAATGGAAAAGCTCAATAAAAATATCACAACAAAAAACAAAAAGTTTTTCGAAAAAATCTAGATTTTGTGCCTTTTTGAGAAAGTGTCTTGAAAGAATACCAGACAAAGCTCAAGGAGCATTTGTCTACACCAAATCTATAAATATTAAAAAAGTAAAACTATTTGAAGAACTGCTATTGTTTGAAGAATGTCGAAATATGTGTGAATTCGGACTATTTTACATGAAACTATGTCAATAACTGGTAAGAATACTACAATTTTTAAAATGTGTTTGTTTGAAAGATCAAAAAAAAATTGTTTAAAGTCAGACTATTTGTCATACAAATTTTCAAACTGTCCATTACAGCAAAAAATGCTTGAAGATAGACTTTTTATTATAGATCTGTCTTCAATTCCTCATATTAGAAAGTGATTTGTATGTTGTTTTGTCAAACTACGTCTCAATAACTATTTGAAGAACTACTCTTTATCAAAAGGTTAAATTAAAAAAACATCCTGAAATAAATATGATAGAAAAAATATGAATTATACAGCAAAAAATCCGATGGTAAAATCGTGCATCGTGGTAAAAAGCATGCACATCACCTTCGTCAAAAAATTCATCTAATATTACACACTGCATGTACAAATTTTTGTAAACTCAAAAAAAAAGTTGTAACCATCGGGATTCAAACCCAGCACCAACAGAACGGACTGGCGCCTTAGCCCGCTCGGCCATCAGATCGATGAAGAATGGAAAGGATAAATGCATATATCAGCTTGACATTTCGGTCAAGTAGGATTCCCATAGGGGGATGGCGTCACTATTTTTAGACCACGTTTTCCACTTTTTCTCATCGAAACCGACTGCTTTATCGACTTCATTTTTCTGGGCGAGATAGGACGTCGTCTATTTTTAGACGATGACTCAGCACTTTTCCACTCTTGCACTTAAAAAAAATGGCAGCACGATGTAACGTCACGTGCCTATACTGATGGGCTACATATTTCAAGGTGTAATATTACATAACATTTCATAAAATAATGCAAAATTTATTTTACACTCGGGATTACTACTTTCTTTGCTGTGTAGCTTGCAACAATAAAATATTGCAAAAACAAGCTTAATTTTTTTTCTTGTTTGAAAGAATCGAAAAACTCACAGAAATAATTTTCAAACTCCTAAAAGTACTAAGTTTTATACAGCAAATTCAAAGTTTTTATTTTTGGAAGGCTGTTTCTTGGCAATGGTTTGGTTTATGTTGAGATATTTGAGAATTGTCCGGGGAACACGATCAAATAAAAAAAAATAAAGTTAGCGAATGGGTCACAAAATCTCGTCTTTAAACTGCAAAAAAAAAAAACAATATTGGCAGGCATGTGAGGGTTGATATTTTATTTTCAATGATTTTTTTTTGGCAACTTTTTATAAAATGCAACCAGAAGATGGTCTTTCGGTCTAATAGTTGATAAGTTACGATTAAAAGATGTTTTTTTAGAAAATCTTCATAAAACAGGGCGGTGCCAAAAATAGAAAGATGATCTAGAACGTCCAATTTCCCGTCCCTGGAAAAATTTCCCGGGAATTCCCAGGATTTCCCGAAAAAAAATTCCGGGAATTCCCGAAATAAACCAACAGAATACATTTCCTTAATTTTTTGGCAATTTTTTTTTTTAATTAACAAAAAAAAAAATTAGCTGGAGGATCGCAGCAATCCTTGGTCGCGGTTGGTTGACAAAAATTTGTGCTCCGCGTTTTTTTTGGTTTCTCCTCGTTTCGAATTTTTCATCGTGACGTTTTACGGTTCGCGATTTTTAGACTTTCCGGCGGGACAGTTCCGTGAGAAGTTCTATCGGTAGTGTAGTGGTTTTGAGTGGTACAAGAATTCAGACGGATTTTTGCAGGTTTTCATGTGATTTGGGTGTTGTGAAGAAGTGACACTTTGATGAGAAATCTCAGTCACCGAACGGAGTTTTTTGAAGCCATTTGTTAAATTTTGGTCAGAAATTTCTGCCGATACAGGAGGTGTCCTTCAAGAGAAAAATGGGTGGATTTTCCAAGTTTTTATTGTTGTAAAGTTGTAAAAATTGCTGAGGAAAATATTGAAGGAGTTGATTAGTGAGTGAAGGGGGCGGGAGTAGGCAACGTTTGCTGAGATTGGCGGCTCGATTTCTGAGCGGCTCAAAATGCAGGCGGCTCGAGAAGTCGCCGGATTCGGGACGATATAGTGAATGTAATCGCTGCCGGTTTGACGGATGATGCTGCTTTTCGGGTGAGAAACTTCCAATTGGAAATATGGAGCAGCCGTGACTAACTGGTTACGGTGTTCGCTTTGTAAGCGAATGATCCTGGGTTCGATTCCCATCTGCTCCAAAAGAGAAAGATCAGGAAATATATTTTTTTGAAACTCTAAACATGAACGAAACCGGGGTTCGATCCCCCGTCCTTTGGATTGGTAGAATTAGGAATACTACTACAAACTATATACGTGCTGGGTCTTTGTCCATTTGACAAGGACTCGGAAGTGCTAAATAACGTTTGAATCCGATTGATGCAAACGTTCTTTAGGGCGGGGCTTGTCGATTCAAGCTGAAGTACCTCGCGCACGGCTAGCCTGCGTAGAAATGGGTCACCGAAGCTCGGCAGAGCTAACACCTGCCAAATGCCTATGCGAGTTATTTGCATGTATAGGATTTAAAATCTAAAATACATGGAAACAACTCAATTTGTAAGAAGCGACCGCGTGGTCCCGTTTGGTTGGTTGCACACACACACACACAAAAAAAAATAATTAGCTACTATTTTACTCAACTCAATCTATTGATCGTATTGAACATACCAGTTCGTTTAAAAATGTCATTTCTAGGTTTATTTCAGATAATATTAATTTCTGAAGAATTCACAACTGGGAATAGATCTTGTTTATTTGTTGGGCAACAAAAATTGGGATATTATGTAATGAAAATATACTACAGGTAATTTTTTTAACAAAAATTTTTGTTTTTGAAATTAGATTTGAAAATAAGAAACACCTTTCCGCCAAGATCAAAATTGAGTTTATTTTATGTTTTGTTTACCATGACCAAATTGGATGAAAATGTGAAATGTGAAGTTGAAAAAATCTCTATAGTTTTATTGCTCTGAAAATTCTTTTAACATTTATTTTTGGCATTTATTAACCTGAATTATTAAACAATCATAAAAAGCTACTTCGTATTATATAAAAAGTGCCCAAAAAATGCAAACACATTTCAAAAGTTCGCGCTAAATATTTGAAAACTTTGAGTTGTGATTTCATAATAGTAGTTTATGCAACAAGTTGCAAAAAAAGGAATTTTTCAGCACGAGTCGTACATTAATCCAACGAGGTTCACCGAGTAGGATAAATACGAAGAGTGCTGAAAAAATCAAGTTTTGCAACGAGTTCCATACAACATTTTTTGCAATTCCGAAAAACACCCATTGAGTGAAATTTTAAGTCAAATTTTCATGTATTTTCTCAATAAATCGTTTAAATCAAAAAAATGTTGAAAAGTGTTACTTTTCGAAACAAGTGCTGAAAAGTTCAACATTTCAGCACCCATTTCAGTGCTGAAAAGTAGAACTTTTCAGCACTTATTTTGAAAAGTGTTGCTATTCGATTCTGTTATTTTTGGTACAGAAAAGTAGGCTATTTCGTCGTTCAAGAATGACAGGAAAAGTAAGTAGTTTCACGACGGAATTGCAAAAAAAAAAAACAGTTTTTAAGTGAAAAAGTAGATTTTTAAGGTAAATTTAAAGCTTATATTTTTATTTATAGGCTCAAACCAGTAAGATTTTCAATTTTGCAGCAAAATATTAACCAGATTTTCGAATTTTCGATAAATTTTAAATTTCCCGGAAATTCCAACATAAAAATATCCGTTATACACTATACTACACTTGCAAAAGAAAATCAAAAGATATACCTCTTCTCAGATGTAATATTACCATGATTTTTTTTTGTACTGTGTGCATCTATGCCGATGAAAAGGATTGAAGTATATATTTCGATAGAGAATTCCTAACTTTTAACACGAAGTCAGCAATTGGTAAATATGTCTCAAGATACAGAATTTTAAATATTTTTAAAACATACCGTCATCAGGGGTGACATTAAGTCTGGGGGGTGAGATTGGGTCATACAAAAATGAGGAAATTTGTATGACCCAATCTCACCCCCCAGACCCAATGTCACCCCTGATGACGGTAACCTTTAACACACATCCATACCAAACAGTGAACTCAACCACAAATCAATAAATAATCCGTAGTCACTTTTTTAAAATGGGTTGTATGCTTGGGATAAAATAAGCAAGGTTTTAAGCCCTACTGAAAAAAGTGGAAAAATTTATCTTTGATCTTTGTTTAAAATGTCAGGGAATTGTTCTTATTGCTAACGCAAAGTGATAAAAAATGGTAAGCTTCATGATGAGTGAAAAAAGTTTAACTTATCCACATCCAAAGTGATTAACAGTCCCGTGTCATCCAACTCTGAATACTCTGATCGTTAGCCGCTTGAATAATCGCTATCATCATTACAAAAAAAAAATTATACAAAAACAGAACTAATATTACGCGTTCTACTGATGACTCAATCATACACACACACTCACACACACTTTTCGCCTCCTTCGCAGCCCATTAATCACTCAAAGTTTTCTCGCGTAGACCTGGTTCATTCAAGGGAACTCAGGTGTCAAGATGTGCAAACCGACGAAAAAGTTGACCGTCTCTCGATTTTTCCTTGTTTTTTTCTCATCGTCCACTTTTCTCCTTCAACATAAACAACTCACAAGCAGTCGGCACCAGCACCACGGTGTCGGTCGGCCGGTGGAAAAACACAATTTTCGCTAATTTATTATCTTTTTCACCACTTAATTTTCCGCAAGCAAACATCACTCACTTTAGCATGAGTTTTTTTTTGCGGAAGTTTTTCAAATGTTTTTTTTCTTATTCTCTTGTTTCTTTTGATGCTCAATAAATTATCAGTTTTTACTTACTGAATTTTTATTATTTTCCTGAATGTCAGATTTATTTTGCTTTGCTTATCTTAGTTGACTGTAAAATTCGTAGTGTAAATCTCAATGATAATATCCACTAAATATCGTGACGTAGTACAACATGTATCCCAATTCCTGCGAATGATTGATTAGTGTTTTCCGGAGAAATTTCCCAAGATTAATGACATCCAGAGCTTTCATCCCCCCAAAAAAACTTCCCCACGTGGTTCAACTCAAGGCTAAGCCGGGTCATTGTCGTCTTCACAGCAGAACATCCACAACTTAAGATTGTAGATTTTCGTACAGGTCTAATTTTGAGTCAAACATCAAACACAGACATACGAATGACAACGGACAACACCGACTTCTAACGGGCAGCGCCGTTTTCGAGTAAACACGTGCTTTGTCACGGGGAATTTGAAATTCGAAAACGTGGTGGCGGTGGTGGCGTGACGCAGAGGCGGAACCCGAAAGACAACACGAATTAATTTGGATTTTTTGAATTAAGACAGGTTTGCTTTGTGGTGCGCTGAGGTACTAAAATAGATCACAAAGTGGCATAAGGTTTTTGCGGTGGTACTCTTCGAACGTGTTTAACATGTCCGATTTTCGGACTTATCAAACATGAGCAATTAAATCAAACTCTCTACGAAATCGGTTGATTTCATGGGTTTTTTTTTGTATTTTTTCATTGGCTTCAATTTTTCGGGGGCCTTCTTTATGACCAAAGAATCCGTTTTTTGGCATTGGTTAGCCCATACAACCCAATTAGCAAAAAGTTTAAAGAGTTCTACAAGAGCACTTCAAGACAGCTACATCGTAGCAGTTAGGACCACGTGAGAACAAAAGTATCTTCAAATACTCTTCCAAACTCTTGCAGAAGGTTTGGAGAAAGTTTGATCCTGCCACGGTCCAACTACTGTGCAGAACTCCTGAAACGTTTTGCTATCCAATCAAAAATAATACTTAAATATTCGAAAAGGTGTATCTTTTAAAGGAATTTTACTAGCCAATTTGGGGTCTTCGAAATCAAAATAGACACTCAAAACATTTTTTTCACGGAAAATCAATTTCCAAAAACTGTACTTTGATTTTTACTTTTTTGAAAAAAATAGAATTTTGGCTTAATTTTTTGACAGCGGTTTCAATTTAAAATAAAATATGCAATAGATATACAGCAATTTGCGTATTTCAATTACAAAAATTTTGGTGCCCTGACATGAATAGGTCATCGCTGAAATTTTGAAGTTATCGAAGTTTTAGTGAAAAAAGTCGATTTTTTCCCGTTTTCGTCATTTTTTTTTGCGCGTGGCGCGTCGAAAAACCCATTTTTTATTTTCAAATAATCGTATCTCAGAGTATTCAAAACATAACTTCACCAATTTTTGATATATTATGTAAAATTTTCCGAGGAATCTGATACAAATATTTTCAGACAAAGGTTTTTCGGTCCCGAGACCTTCAAAACAGCAATTTAAGTTTTCATACGACCTTTTCAAATGTTAAGCTAAATTTTTGAAACTTCTTACTATTTTTCTCAAATAGCCAAACTAATCACCTCTCTTTTGCGCCTAAGACAGCTAACATCGGATGAAATGGCGCGGAGATATTATTTTTTGAAAAAAATGGCTTTTGCGAAAATCGACGAAAATTGCCATTTTTCGGACCACCCTAACACGGCGTAGGTCACCCTAATGGCCAAACAAAAAAATACGGGTCTAATTATTTCGGCCAAGGAACCCCCAGAAAAATTTGGAGCCCGATCAGAGAACTTTGTTTTTGAATCATGCTGTTTTCGTGGGGAATTGCTGTGTAAATATATATTTTACAGAAATCTTCCAAAAATGCGTCATTCCACGATAAGCCACTCAAGATTGATTTGAACTATAAAAACAGTTTATCGATTTTTTAAAAAGTGTTCTAAATTTTGTATTTCAAAGAATTCTGATTTTTTTAATGAAGTTGTCTAAGAAACATTCAAACATGGAATTCTGATTGCTGAGATACAGTGGATAAAAGAAAAGAAAACAGGAAACAATTTTTCGATTGCAAAATTTATTACTTTCATAAAAAGTAACTTAAAATAAAATAATCAAAATTTTGAAAAAAAAAAAAAGCAAAATCAGTTTAAAATCAAGAACTAAACTAAATCATGCATAGAATAGAGCATCCAACTCCTTTTCCGGGAAATAGTTTACTAGGAGTTTCCGGGATTTTCTATAAAAAAATATATTTTTTCAGCATACATTTTTTTAATTTTCAATGGCATTAATGTCTTTGAAATGATTTCGAAAAAAGTTGCAAAATGATAGAACTTATTTTGATTTCATACGGCTCAATCAACTGTTCTTATACTTATCAGCTTCTCTGAATATGTCATCTCAAGGATTGGAATTTTCAATTTTATGGAATGAAAGTAAACTATACATTTCTGTGAGCTTTTGAAGGAATTATTTGTGTTATATCTTTCTGATTCTACGCCATGAGTAAAATTGAGTTTACCCGGGCAGACGGTACTAACAAAATTCATGCCATTTCAATAACAAATACTGTTAAAATAACAAAAAGTGTTATGGATTCTTCTAGAAATATCCATTTTTGCATAAGAGTTAAATAACAGTTTATGTTATCATAACAAAATTTGTTATTAGTCTGATATTGATTGAAAGCAAAAACAACTTGGGAATAACATTTTTTGTTATGGAAGAATACCTCCAACTGTTATTGGGATGATCGGATTAATTGTTAAAATAACAAAAAATAATAACAAAGATTTTTTCGAAGAATAACTGAAAATGTTATTAGTCTGTTATTACAATAACAATCCAATAACAAAAAAAATCATAACGGCGGATAACAAAACTTGTTATAAATAACATGAAATGTTATTGGCCTAGTATTTTCGAACATCAAAAAATTGTATTCCAATGTTATTTCCGTCTGCTCGGGAGCCGGGTTTTTTTTTACCAAATAGGGGAACAGCATGTCAATTGGTCAAATATTCAATATTCTACCCTTTTGAATGTTGAAAATTTTTAAGGAATCAGAATATTTCACAAATGTTTAATTTCTTTTCAAGGTTTAACATTGAAATTACGATCATTAGTTTATGAAATATGGTACCGTAAAACGGGGTGACATTGATAGCCGGGGTAACTTTGATAGGATTGATACTTTTAGGCATTTTCAGTTGAAAAAATTTCAAATAAAATGTGAAAACTTTTGATTCGTGCTTCGAAATCAGTTTAAAATGCAGTAATAATGGATAATTTTATAAACGAAACTATTTTTAACGAATTTCATGCAAAATTTAGAGTTTTTAACAATTTTAACAAAAAATTATATGTGTTTTGTTAGAAAGCTTATTAATTCAGTAAAATAATCATAAACATTGATGTTTACCTTGAAAAAAATATCTAAACAACCTTAGCTATGGAGAATATGAAGTAAAAAAAAAGTTTGAAGACCTTAAATCTGATTTTAACAAAAAAAAAATATGGCTATCAAAGTTACCCCGGAATTCAAACTACGTATTTTTAAAATAACTATTTTTTAAACACTATTGTAAAAAACTTTTTATCAAAAGTAGTGAATGGACCTTGAGTGGCCTACCCTAGCACATGTTATTAAAATAATAATCATGAGAATAACCTTACCAGTTGGAAAATATTCCAAAAATAAATTGAAATGATCAATGATGAGAATTTAAAAACTTCTTATTATTTTTCTTTGACTTTAAATAAAATGTGTACCATCCTAATCCCCAAGCAACACGCTTTGTAAGACAAAAGTAATTCCGAACTGGTTGTATAACCAATCGGCCTCGTTAGCATAACTTGTTCTACAACTTCTGGGCATTGGAAAAAGTGCACTTTTTTTTCTGTTGTACAACTAAATGCACGAAATCGTTCGTATTTGTAGAGAATTGCTTTCTAAAACATGCAAAACTTATAGTATTTCAAAAGATTTGTTTGTATATTTGGTATAATCAGCAAGGAAGGTTGGAGACTTTAAAGGTCAAATTACACGGAAAAATGTCAGTTAGGAAAAAATATACGAAATTGTTCACCAAAAATAGATAAAATCTAGCGAATTGCTCTGTTTTGAGGAACTCATGAAAAGTCGGTACATTTTTTTTAGAAAGTGCATTGTCAAAAGCTAAACCAATATTTTCAAATATAACTCAGAAGTACATTGCGTCATACCAATTCAATAAATCTTAAATTTCATTTGAATAAAACTAAGCTGGACACCATAATTTAATGTGATTGTATTGTTGTGTATGTGCAGATGTTTTTCAAGATCAGGTTTGGTCTAGCTCTTTGCATGCCTTCTGGACAGCTACTTTTTGAAGAATTCCCCAGACCCTAGAGTCCAGACTGGTGGAACTGGTTTCAAGTACGATTTATTTTACGCATGTACAGTGCAGCAACAATTTCGTTATAAAAATAAACTAAACTGTAGGGTGATTCTAAAAAAAAAATAGAAAAAAACCGACAAAAAAGTTATTTAAAAATGCAGAGTGATATTTTTTACAGTGACCAAGAGACATTAGCATTTTAATTTTAATTCGGTTAACATTTTAAGATCAGTGACTTATAACGTTAAACGATTTAAAATTTAATTCAATGTTGAAAAATATTTTTTAATTTATGAAAAAAAGTAAGATTTAAACTTCATGTTGACAGAAGCCCCAGAAAGAACTTGAATACAAGAACGTTCAAGAATGACAGCAAGAGCAGGTCAACATCGAAGACGCACCAAAACTTGTTTTCTCTTGCAGCTGGAAAGGACCAGAACACCCAAGCCACAAAGTAGTTCCCAACTCTCACGGTTCGCTTCAAAACAGGTCCTCCAGCTCGAGCTGGGGATTCACTGATGCCCCAAAGCTCGCTGAGTAAGCGTGATCAAGTCACATGACTGTGGTGTGGATTTCTCAACTTATTCTGCTTCTTCTTCTTGTTGAGGGTGGGGGACTCAAAGTTCAAAACAAACCTCGCGGATGATCACGCGCTCTGTGGAATGTTGTGTGGACCTCCTCCAGGGCTGAGTCACGTGCCACGTGTCACGTGACGTCCAGGCCCCCGTGTAATGATAGCCACGATCAGTAGCAGGGGGTCGAGTTTTTTGCCATCAGGGTCAGGGTGTGCGACTGGTTTTTGGTGATTGATTTATTAGAAAGAGACGTTTCAAGAGTGTGGAGATGGCACTTAAAATTGATAGGTTTTCAGGTCACGATGGAGACTGTCACGTGAATTTTTCATGACATATTATTATTTTATTTATTTTTAATGGACAGTTTCTTATTACTTTTAAAGTCTCATCTTATTCTTAATTCATGTATTAATGTCAGTAGTACAAAACAGTTACTTAACGGAAATTAGTTCTATTGAAATGATATCTCGATTAAATTTTCAAAAGGTCCTATCTGCATAGGAAACCCATGAGGGATAAGTTGTTTTGAAAATTTAATCTAGATATCATCTTTCCAGAAAGGCTTTATTTGTTACGAATGTTGAATGTTAAAATCTTGCATGCCACTTTCTATTCTTACTTCAATTTTCAAAATTTCTGTATGTTATTTTCAACCAAATATTTTGTCATTATCAATTTTTAAATAATTAGAAAATAAGTTGCTCAATGGCAAACGGCATTCAATATCGAAAACAAGAATGTTTCAAAATGGCAGTATGGCATTGATGAAAAGAAAACTGACTTTGGATTATGTGAACATAAAAAAAAACATGATTAGTAGCAAAATAGTTCCATCTGTCAAAATGTGCGTCTGCCCTTCTCGTGTTGCTACAGAATTTAACTTATCGAAGCGGAAAAATAAACAAAATTTCATTGTTATATCATATAAATAATATGAAAAAGTGAAAAAATCCTACATATTTCTATGCACAAAACTTGTAAATATCTAATTGAATTGAGGTTCATAAAAAAAATAGAAAATAAGTAAATAATTTGCGTATCAAATTGTCGACAAGAAATGAAAGCAAGTATCTCTCCAAATGTAAACTCTGAAAAAGTATTACCTTGTTTCAAAAATTAAAATCTCTCTCTCTCTCTTTCTCTCTTTCTCTCTTTCTCTTTTTCTCTCTTTCTCTCTTTCTCTCTTTTTCTCTTTCTCTCTCTCTCTCTCTCTTCTCAATTAATATATTATCTGAACACTTATCAAATACTCGAGTTTTTGTAACAAAGCACACCTTTTCCAAATCATTCTGTTTATGAGAATCACTTTTTTTTTCTTTTTTTTTTTATTTGAAGTTTTTGTCTCCTTTCCTTGGTAATTTTTTTTTTAATTATGAATTTTTGAATATCCCCTCTTGTCTGTGATCTTTTCTCGATCAGTGGTCTCAAAAAGCATTTAAGTGCATTTTTTAAATAAAATTACAGCAAATTATCGTTATAAAATGTTTTTTTTAAATACAGTACTTTTTCCAATAAAAATCTAAAGTTTAAGTAACAAATATTGTTTAATCCCTGATTTTTTGGAGTAAATTTGAAGTGGTAGGGAAGGGGGTGTTTATTTTTTTTTTTTTTTGTAGGATGGACATCAAAGTATCGAAAATTTCTCGAAGATATCCATTGTATTTTTTAAGCACTCAAATTTCCACAAAAACTACGAATTTTGAAATTGATTTCGATTGTTATATCAAAGTTTAAATAAAGCAATATTCTAATTGAATGCACTGCAATACGTATCACAAAATAATTCACTATAGAGCAGTTCTCTAGGAATTCGGTCATTCGATTTTTTTTGTATTTTTTAATCCGACTGAAACTTTTTTGGTGCCTTCAGTATGCCCAAAGAAGTCATTTTGCATCATTAGTTTGTGCATTTTTTTTTTTTCAAGTTAAATCCATATTTAGGTGACTTTTTTTAACATATTCGCCAAACATTCAATATTACGCCCTTTTAAAATGTTAGTCTTGATTTGAAAAATTTGAAAATATTGTTTTCGAAAAGATCGGAAAATTTCACAAATGTTTCATATTTTAACATTGAAAATCGGACCATTAGTTGCTGAGATATCGAAATTGAAAAATGGTGGGTTGTTTGGGTGAGACTTAGAAAACATCAATTTTCCTGTTTTTAAACCTTTGCATTGCAATATTTCAGCAACTAAAGGTCGTATCAACAAAGTCCGAAGAAGTAAAATATAGAGAATTTTCTCAGCTTTTCAAAAATATTTTTTCTAAAAGTGTGCAAACATGTGCACTAATTTTAAAAAATGAAAAACTGCGACTTCTTTTCAAAAAAGTCACCTAAATATGGATTTAACTTGAAAACGGTGCACTTTATCAAAATTTCACTAAAGTACTTTTTGATTGCAAATTTGATTTTACATCGAAAAATGAAGTTGGAAAATTTTTGCGACCAATATTTCGATTTTTGAAAAAATCAGTATTGATTCAAAAATGCATAACTCGCTGAATGATTTTTTGCACAACCTGGAAATTTCTGAAAAGTTGGCATTTGATGTCCTCTAAAACATATTAAAACAAAAATTTAAAAATAGTATTTTTTTGCAAATCAAGTTTTAGTGATAAAAAGTTTAATAAAAAATCACCAAATTTTTTTTTACTGTGTATCATTTTTTTCCAGTGTAGTCCTTATCCATACCTACAATTTTGCCGAAGACACCAAATCGATCAAAAATTTTTTGAATTTTCATACATCATTTTTGTATGGACAGCTGCCAAATTTGTATGGAAAATTATATGGACAAACTAATGATGCAAAAGTCGCTCACTTTCAATTACCATAATTTGATGGAAATTTTGCTCTCAGTTTTAGAAACGAAAAACACCTTCTCCCGCCATCATCACATTTCACCTAATTAGGGTATGCAAATAACATCTAACAGTTTTCAACCTCACCTTCCCAAAACCTCTCTCTCTTCTTCTCTTTCCAACCCTCAATAAATGATGACTCGTGAAGTATTGCGCTATGCTATAATTATTCGAATATATGCAAATGTAATTATCTAATCGGATCCTGTTTCATCTTCCAGGATCGGTCAAAATTTAAAATTTGTTTGACATTTTACATTTTGTAAATGTTCAGAGCAGCCTGCTAAACATAAAATCTTCACGGTAATGTCCCTCCAACCAACACAGAATAGCTCTGAAAAGATTCGAGATAAAACTCTCGCCACTTTCCCGCCCACCAACACTTGAAAAGTACGGTAATTAAAATTCTTATCGCGAAAATAGTCCAGCGAGCGTCGTTTATCTTGGTTAGGACATCACTTTCATTCCTCGCCATTATTCTTTTTTTTTGCTCACCCTCAGACCTGGGAGACACAGCCACCATTCTAGCTGTTTTATTTAGGTCGAGACCGAAATGGACTCCAGAAAGCAGCTACGTGGACTACAGACAGCGGCAGCTCAGGAAACATTAATGAAAATATATAGTGCGATTCTGCGTAAACGTGATGCATGCAAGTTTGTACGTTTGGTGAAAAGTGGCTTAAGAATAGTTGTTGAGTTGTTTTTTCAAACAAACAAAAAATGCTACACTATATTTTCAGCCAAAAACGATAAAAAAGCTGAGAACAAATGATGCCATCATGAGCAAACTTTGACAAAGTTTTTTAATTCAAAAACACCTTGGGCAAACCCTGCATAAATTCCAACTACCCACTCAACGCCCACTAACGATTCAACTTTTCCCATGAAAAATAAAATCCCCCAAAAAAAGTACAACTAAACTCGACAAGTTGAACAAATTAAGCGCTACACTTGCCCCGGTTGTGAACCCGAGCCCAGAACCACCAAACTCTCCGGTAAACATCGACGTTGCAATTCCCAGCAGGTCGAAATAGTTATGCTACTCGAGCTTCCACCACCCGAAGGGTCCTGCGAGGCTCAACACTTGTTCCACGGTCGTTGGAGTGCAGAGGAAGAAGGGGGGGGGTGGTAGAAGGACGATGAGCTCTAGTTTTGCACAATTGCATTTAAGCTGACCCCTTAGCCATCCAGAGTCACAGACTATTGGACATGAGATTTTATTTCAGGTGTTACATACATGTAGGAAATCTCAAAATTTAATTTTTCTGAATTTTTTTCAAATCTACTAGAAAGATGATTTCTTATCACTCCTGAAAGTTTCAAACTTAAACTTCCTTTTTCATACACAAGGGACCAGTTGTATGAGTCTTCACCAATTTGAACTGATTTGGTCTAAGCACTGTGTATATATCATGGCACGCGTTTTGATAAAACCAAATTGATTTTGTTAATAGAAGAAAATGTATACTTAAATTTCCTGAAAACTGATTTAAAAAAAAAGTTTAATTGTGTGCTCTTGCAAACCCTTGACATTTATGCCGATTAACATATGAGAAAAAACATATATGAATCCTCTTAAAATTATTCTGTTTGAAACGGTGGTGTGATTGTTTTTAAAGCTAATTAAGCTAATTAATTAAGTAGCAACAAACAAAAAAAATAGTTGCAATTTTTTTTAAACATATAAAAAATAAAGAGGGGGGGGGGGCGATGTTTCTGAAAACCCCTGACTCAATGCGGTTTCAAAAACACTCAAAGGGCAGCATTACAAAACAAAAATAATATTTTGTTATTTTATGTTAATTGACCTAATGTGTGCTTTTTATTAAAATCGCAAAATAATTTCACCTCAATTGTCTTATTTCGAATGTCATTAAATAAAAATTGCAAAGAATATTTTTAAGCTTTTTATCAAATATCTTTGAAGGTTGATACAGACACTACCTTAAAAAATATAATTACTTATTATTACCAGAAATTAACCACTAAATGGTCATAGACTTGAAAAGTGAAGAAGTTTTGATTGATTTGATTTTTGTTTTCTAGGGCGCAAATTTTTCCGGGAAACAGGAAAAATATTTTTAGAATCATGGGAATTCCTGGGATCCCAGATTTTTTTTTTCAAACAGTCATAAAATCCATATTTTTATTATATCTGTTTTGTTTTTCTAGCTTTAAATTTAATCACATACACAGAAAAAAAAATCATGGTAATATTACATCTGGGAAGGGGTACATCTTTTATGTCAGAAAAAATGTGTAATTTTACCTCTGAAAATGTGTATTTTTACCACTTTTCTGGTGTAATGTCACTTTTTCAGTCTTAATTGAGGTAAAATTACATAATAAAAGGAGTAATATTCAACCTTCCAAAATTAAAGTTTCCAAATTTACAGAATTTTTTTCTGTGTAATTAGATCAGTACTATTAATTAGTGATAATCTAAACCTAGCGCGCAGGTGAAGTGTCGTGCTCCGATCGGTCCGTCGAATTTTTCGCGAAAATCGTAGTACACCGGTGCATCGCGGCGTGAAATTCCGTCGAGATACTCCGGAACCTGCAGTGAATCGGTGGCCACTAAAAACCGTGCGCGACGATCGTGAGATTGGCCAAAATCGTTGCAAATTTATTGGTCGACTCGCAGATCAAATCGGGCCATAACAAAGAACCAAAAAAGTCCCCGCGTGGCAAGTACAATACCGTCGTCGTCGTCGTCTTCGTTCTTCTGCACGGCGTTTGTGTTGTGTGCGGGTATCGTCGTCGTCGTCAACGTGCTGGGTGTAGTGCTGCTTGGGAGTGTATACAGAAGAAATTCTCGATAGTGCACAGTGGGTCGGAGTGGAAGATTTAGTGCCAGGAAAAACAACAACAAAAAGTTTTTTAAAATTAAAAAGAAAAATAATTTAAACCAGAGTGCATTCAAAAACCCGAATCGTGCGTGCGCCCCCCCCCCACCCCTCCCTCCATCACCCGTTTTTGGGCGGCTGTACCCCAGGTTAGGGGCGGCCCAAAACAACCTGGTGTTCGATTCCTTCTACTTGTGAGCGGCTGTTCCCCACGTTAGGGGCGGCTCCAAAGAAGAGGTTGACCCCCCCCCCCCTCTTTGAGCGTCTGTTCTCCAGGTTAGGGGCGGCTTAAAGAAACCGGTGTCCTGCTCCATCGTCGAGGTAAGCGTCTGTTCTCCATGTTAGGGGCGGCTTACTGCAGGTAGAGTTAGGACCCCCCCCCCCCCGAGCGTCTGTTCCCCAGGTTAGGGGCGGCTCGAATCAGCGTCTGTACCCCAGGTTAGGGGCGGCTGACTAACAGTCCCAGTGCCAGGGTGGGACTCTAAACAGTCCTGGTACGACGGTCCTCCGGCGAGACAGGGGGTTGGTGATGGCTTCACGCACCCGCCGTAAAACCCAAGTGCAGAGAGCTCCAGATGCGAGCCGATCCAATCGCCGACCCGATTTTCGGGGATCCAGGGATTGGAAACTCGGGACGTGGAACTGCAGGTCTCTCAACTTCGATGGGAGCGACCGCATTCTTCACAATGAATTGCGAGTCCGCGGTCTCGAAGTCGTGGCGCTGCAGGAGGTGTGCTGGACGGGGAAGGACCACCGAGAATTCGGTGGGTATACTATGTATTGGAGCGGCGGCGATACACACGAGCTGGGGACAGCTTTTATCGTGCTGGGCGAAATGGCGAAGCGCGTGATTGGGTGGTGGCCAGTCAACGACAGAATGTGCCGGTTGAGAATCAAGGGCCGATTCTTCAACCTGAGCATCATCAACGTGCACAGCCCGCACATGGGAAGCGACGCCGATGACAAGGACGCTTTCTACGAGCTTCTTGACCGCGAGTACAGGAAGTGTCCAAAACACGACGTCAAGATTGTCATCGGCGACTTGAACGCTCAAGTTGGCCAGGAGGAGGAGTTTAGACCGGTTATTGGGAGGTTCAGCGCTCACCAGCAGACGAACGAGAACGGCCTACGACTCATCGATTTCGCTACCTCCCGAAACATGGCCATACGTAGTACCTTCTTCCAGCACACCTCCCTATACAAGTACACCTGGAGATCACCAAACGACACGGAGACGCAAATCGACCATGTTCTCATCGATGGTCGGCACTTCTCGGACATAATCGACGTCAGAACCTACCGTGGCGCGGACATCGACTCGGACCACTACCTGGTGGTGGCCAAGCTGCGCCAACGCCTGTCTGAGGTCAACAAGATCCGGTACCGTCGCCCGCAGCGGTATAATCTGGAGCGGCTCAAGGATCCTGAGGTCGCTACCCAGTACGCGCGGGAACTCGAAGCTGCGTTGCCTGACGAGGGTGAGCTTGCCGAAGCCCCTCTGGAGGCCTGCTGGAGCCATATGGAAGCAGCCATCAACGCAGCGGCATCGAGCGCCATCGGGTACGTGGACCGAGTTCGACGGAACGGCTGGTTTGACGAGGAATGTCAGGCGATTTGGGACGAGAAGAAAGCAGCGCGGGACAAGTGGCTGCTGCACAACACCCGTGGGAACAAGGAGTCGTACAAACAGTTGCGAAGACAGCAAACCCATCTCTTTCGGGACAAGAAGCGCCGCCTGGAAGAGTTGGAGTTCCAGGATATGGAGCAGCTGTATCGCTCCAACGAAACGCGTAAGTTCTACAAGAAACTCAGTCAATCCCGGACCGGCTTCATGCCGCGAGCCGAAATGTGCCGGGATAAGGACGGAGGAATCTTGACGGACGAGCGTGAGGTGATCGAAAGGTGGAAGCAGCACTTCGACGAGCACCTGAACGGCCCAGAGGCGGAGTACCAGGGCGACGGGAGAAACGACGTCAGCGGTATGGTGGACGGCGAGGACGAGCCAGCACCCACGATGAGGGAAGTTAAGGATGCCATCAAGAAGCTGAAGAACAACAAAGCAGCGGGTAAGGATGGTATCGGTGCTGAACTCATCAAGATGGGCCCGGACAAGCTGGCGGCCTGTCTACACCGGCTGATTGTCAAGGTCTGGGACACAGAACAGCTACCGGAGGAGTGGAAAGAGGGAGTAATATGCCCGATCTACAAGAAGGGGGACAAGTTGGAATGTGAGAACTATCGAGCCATCACTATTCTCAACGCGGCCTACAAAGTGCTGTCTCAGATCATCTTCTGTCGTCTGTCGGAGCGAGCAAAGGATTTCGTTAGGCCGTACCAAGCCGGTTTTGTGGAGGGGAAATCGACGACGGACCAAATCTTTTTGCTACGCCAAATCCTCCAAAAATGTCGCGAGTACCAGATCCCGACGCACCACCTGTTCATCGATTTCAAAGCCGCGTACGACTCGGTCGATCGCGAAGAGCTATGGAAGATCATGTACGAGAACGGCTTTCCCGGGAAGCTGATCAGACTGGTGAAATCAACGATGGACGGGGCACGGTGCAGCGTGAAGATTTCGGGGGCGATGTCCGACCCGATCGAATCGCGCAAGGGATTGCGACAAGGCGACGGTATCTCCGGCCTCTGTTTCAACATTGGGCTTGAAGGTGTAATGAGGCGGGCGGGCTTCAACATGCGGGGCACGATTATCAACCGATCCAGCCAATTCATCTGCTATGCCGATGACATGGACATTGTCGGCAGGACGTTCGAGGAGGTGGCCAGGAGGTACACCGAATTGAAGCGGGAAGCAGAGAAGGTTGGATTGAAGGTGAATGTGACGAAGACGAAATATCTGTTGGCAGGAGGAACCGAGTCCCTTAGGGCTCGCATAGGACCGAACGTGACGATCGACGGCGACGAGTTCGAGGTCGTGGAGGAGTTTGTGTACCTCGGATCGTTGGTTACGTCGGACAACAACTGCAGCAGAGAAATTCGGAGGCGCATCATCACCGGTAGTCGTGCCTACTATGGACTCCACAAGACCCTACGGTCTGGTCATCTTTCCCGGCGTACAAAGTGCACCATGTACGAAACGCTGATAAGACCGGTCGTTCTCTACGGGCACGAGACGTGGACGATGCTCGAGGAGGACCTGCAAGCGCTTGAAGTTTTCGAACGGCGAGTGCTTAGGACGATCTTTGGCGGCGTGCGTGAGAACACTGTATGGAGGAGAAGGATGAACCACGAGCTGGCGCAACTCTACGGCAAGCCAAACATTCGGAAAGTCGCCAAAGCTGGCCGAATCAGGTGGGCCGGACACGTCGCGAGAATGCCGGACGCGCTGGATGCGCGCCAACCGAACCAGACTATCAATCCGGTGAAGATGGTGTTCAATTCGGAGCCGTCTGGAACGCGGCGGAGGGGGGCGCAACGTGCAAGGTGGTTGGACCAAGTGGAGGAAGATCTTCGAAGTGTGGGAGTCCCGAGTCGGAATTGGAGAGTAGCAGCCCAAGACCGAGTTCAGTGGCAGCGCATCTGGAGACAGCTCATGACCCGGGGGTTGTCTGAGCAGTAAAAGTAAAGTAAGTAATCTAAACCTAACAAGGAGAGCAGTTTTTAGATAGCTCAAAATCATTTTATTTTATTTTTTGTTATTTGTTGTGATTATGATTGGAAATGTTCCTCAGTTTTTTATCCAATCTAAATCAATTTAAGTAATTATCTTTTAAATATATTGCTTTTATTTATTTATTTATTTATTTCTTTAAAAAAATCATCATTCCGGTACGAGAATCGAACTCGCGACCTCTGGATTGGAAACCTAGTACGCCGCTAGTCGAAACCCATCCCCTACCGGTCAGTATTCCCAGTGAGCAGATTTACTCTTTTAAGGGATCTGACTTTGCCGAGCCAGACAGGAATCGAACCCATCACCTTCCGCTTACAAGGCGAAACCCATAACCGCACGGCCACGGTAGCTCGGCAATTATTTATTTATTTACATGACATGACTAGAAAAACTTCGAAAATCTGTGTGAAATTGAACAAATGAAAAACAAAATATATGAAAGGGCAACAAATAAAAAGACATCCAGCCAATGTTTTATTTCAGATAAGTTTTGAAATTGATTTGATAAATTTAAAAAAAAAAGTAAAGACTAATTGTATTGTTTTGTTTCTGTTTGAATCGAAATCGATTAAAAAATAATCAAAACATTATGCAAAAATTGTGGCTAAAGTCCTTACATTTGTCTTGATTAGTCCCAAATGCCGGTACCTGCCTAATACCAAATCATAAAAAAAATATTAAATCACATACAAAATCATCAAAGAGGTATGTATTTTGTGGACATCTGAACTCAAGTTTTATCAATTTTCCCTATTGACCCAAATTATTGGTGATATACGCCGAATATATATTTTAATGATATAAAATTCATATCGATTACTCAGTATTCAAGTATTCATCTGTTCTCACAATCGGATATTAATTTCCGGCCCAAAATTAATATTTCGTTTCAATTTCGAGAAAACCAGAACAATTTTTTTTAAATCTCAGGATGCTGGAATTCCCGATTGTGAAAAAATATCGATAATTTTTATTTGATTTCTGGAATTCCTTTATGTAAAATCTTACTTTTCCTGTCATTTAAAAGAAACGAAATGATCTACTTATCATACTCAAAAATATTCAAAAGTGCTGAAAAGTTCAACACGGACACCAAACTATTCAATAGTTTGTACAACAAGTCGCAAAATGAGGATATTTCAATCTCGAGTCGTTGAAGAAGTCGATTCCTGCCACGTGAAACACACATTTTTTATTCAATTTCCAAAAAATAATTTTGATTGAGATATTTAAGTGAAATGTTTGTTTTTGTAAATTTTTTGTCACTATGACTATATATTACCAGCAAAAGTAAATGTTTTCAAAACGGAATTGCAAAAACTTCTTTTTTTTCAGTACTTAAGAAAAAAAAAAACAATTTAAAAAAACAGCAATTTAGCCACGTAAAGGGGACTCTGCTAAATTGCTGGTTTTGTAAATTGTTTTTTTCTTAAGTACTGAAAAAAAAGAAGTTTTTGCAATTCCGTTTTGAAAACATTTACTTTTGCTGATAATATATAGTCATAGTGACAAAAAATTTACAAAAACAAACATTTCACTTAAATATCTCAATCAAAATTATTTTTTTGGAAATTGAATAAAAAATAGAAAATCGCTCTCGGACTACTACTGGAGCAAATGTAGGAGAGTATTTATGTAGAATAGGTGGGAAAAGTTATCCCACAGATGGTTATCCCAGGAATAGTTAATAGCGCTATGGCGGCCATCTTTATGGCATGTGGGATAACTTGTCATGGTTATCCCAGGAACAATTTTTAAGAAACATTCCAAAACATTAAAATACGAACAATTAACATTACCTGGACATGTTTCTGGGCAAAACTTGTTGCCCTACATTCCTGGAGCATAAAAATACAATTGGCATAAGGCCATGTGGATGAAAAAAATTCCAGAAATATTTAAACATCAAATATTTTAATTCAAATATTGAATAAATTCCTTCTGGGATGGGAAAAAAAACGAAGTTGACTTTATAGCTGTCGGCCACCATTGCTAGTACCAACCACTAGTGTCTTCCTTTTTATCTACAAGGACTTCGCCGCCCTGGGCTCCAGTGTATGAAAGTATGGCACGGAGCGACGGCGCCGAATACCCATATTTACACAAAGAATTTTAGAGCGCCCGCCGCGGGATTCGAGCCGGCGACCTCTGGATTGGAGTCCAGTGCGCGGTCCGATTGATCCACACGGTGGGACTCTGAGTCATTTCCTGAACACGTTTCTTGGCAAATCTTGTTGCCCTACATTCCTGGAGCATAAAAATACAACTTGGCATAAGGCTATGTGGATGAAAAAAATTCCAGAAATATTTATACGTCAAATATTTTCATTCAAATATTTAATACATTCAAAAATCCTTCTGTTTTTCCCAGGTACATGTCCAGGAAATGACTCAGAGTCCCATCCCAGAAGGATTTTTAAATTTATTTAATATTTGCATTAAAATATTTGATGTTTAACTATTTCTGGATTTTTTTGTCATCCACATGGCCTTATGCCAAGTTGTATTTTTATGCTCCAGGAGCAGGGCCGTGTACAAGGGGGGGGTTTTAGGGGTTTAACCCCCCCCTGGCAAATTAAGTTGGTTACACCCCATGCGCCCCTCGGCCCGAAGGGCCGATTTTTTTTAGCTAGGTTGACAAAATGCCAAAAATATCTTTTTTTTCAAATCGATATGAAAAATTTGACTGGAGGCGCCCTAATGACTAAAACATTTTTATAAAGATTATGAAAATTTAACTGGAGGCGCCCCTACAACTTAAAAAAATCATGCAAATTCTCGATATGAAAAATTGAATGGAGGCGCCCTTATGACTTAAAAAAATCATGCAAATTCTCGATGTGAAAAAATGAATGGAGGCGCCCTAATGACTAAAACATTTTTATGAAAATTATGAAAATTTAACTGGAGGCGCCCCTAAGACTTAATTTTTTTCAATACGAATATGCAATATAAAAATATGACTGGAGGCGCCCCTACGACTTAATAAAATGATGCAAATTCTCGATATAAAAAATTGAATGGAGGCGCCCCTACACGCAACCGAGCTCGGCTCAAAATCGCGAGGAAACCCTCCCGAATCGAGTGTGAAATACTTCCATTCACGGACAGGGGAGAAATCCCTCAAGATTTTTGAGAGGGAGCTCCGCAAGCTCAAATCGAAGCGAAATCACGCACACTTTCGTACAATTAAACATGTGTTGGTAATATTTTGGTTCGGTGGCCCTTGTTAGTGTATTAGTGACTTCAGCGGTGGGTTTCTTTGTATTGGTAACATCGACAATAAAATGGCTTCCCTTGCTTTTCTCAAAAAATACATCAAAAATAAACAAGAAATGTTCACAGAAAAAAGCTTTATTCACAATATTTCAACATAAAAACCTGTGCACATCTTTTCTTCGGCTGGCACGGTGCCAGCGGAAGCTGCCTTGTCAGCCTCCAGCCGGGTGCGGATCCCTCCATCGTGCACTTTCCGTTGTCACCGGAATCCACTTCCCGTGTTCATGGCCACGGATTGTCCTCATCATGGAAACAGCTCGACGTAACTTGACCTTGCACACTGCCTCGTTTCCTCCAACTAGCCGGGGGGACTGCTTGGACTTGGACGCCACAACGAATCCTCGAACTTATCGGGTGGCTGGAAATTCAAGTTGGTTTAACCTCACGCTAATCTTTTTAAACAATATATTTTTTCTGGATTATACTCACCTACTTGCACTGTATGGCCCTGCAAACAATCTATTTGATTTTTATGACCGATTCCGATAAAATTGCGACGGAAACATGATCGCAGCGAAAAAAAACGCGTTTCAAGTAGAAAAATCACAAGCGAACTGTCACAACACATCAAGATAGGCACAGCCCAAGGTCTGCAGCAAAGTTACTGTTCTTATGCAGCAGTAAGAATAGTATCGGAAAAGTATTAAATTTTTCTAAATTTAAATTTTCTAAAAATCTAGCAAATTGTCAAATTGTAAAATTGTAAAATTGTAAAATTGTGAAATTGTAAAATTGTGAAATTGTAAAATTGTAAAATTGTAAAATTGTAAAATTGTAAAATTGTAAAATTGTAAAATTGTAAAATTGTAAAATTGTAAAATTGTAAAATTGTAAAATTGTAAAATTGTAAAATTGTAAAATTGTAAAATTGTAAAATTGTAAAATTGTAAAATTGTAAAATTGTAAAATTGTAAAATTGTAAAATTGTAAAATTGTAAAATTGTAAAATTGTAAAATTGTAAAATTGTAAAATTGTAAAATTGTAAAATTGTAAAATTGTAAAATTGTAAAATTGTAAAATTGTAAAATTGTAAAATTGTAAAATTGTAAAATTGTAAAATTGTAAAATTGTAAAATTGTAAAATTGTAAAATTGTAAAATTGTAAAATTGTAAAATTGTAAAATTGTAAAATTGTAAAATTGTAAAATTGTAAAATTGTAAAATTGTAAAATTGTAAAATTGTAAAATTGTAAAATTGTAAAATTGTAAAATTGTAAAATTGTAAAATTGTAAAATTGTAAAATTGTAAAATTGTAAAATTGTAAAATTGTAAAATTGTAAAATTGTAAAATTGTAAAATTGTAAAATTGTAAAATTGTAAAATTGTAAAATTGTAAAATTGTAAAATTGTAAAATTGTAAAATTGTAAAATTGTAAAATTGTAAAATTGTAAAATTGTAAAATTGTAAAATTGTAAAATTGTAAAATTGTAAAATTGTAAAATTGTAAAATTGTAAAATTGTAAAATTGTAAAATTGTAAAATTGTAAAATTGTAAAATTGTAAAATTGTAAAATTGTAAAATTGTAAAATTGTAAAATTGTAAAATTGTAAAATTGTAAAATTGTAAAATTGTAAAATTGTAAAATTGTAAAATTGTAAAATTGTAAAATTGTAAAATTGTAAAATTGTAAAATTGTAAAATTGTAAAATTGTAAAATTGTAAAATTGTAAAATTGTAAAATTGTAAAATTGTAAAATTGTAAAATTGTAAAATTGTAAAATTGTAAAATTGTAAAATTGTAAAATTGTAAAATTTGTAAAATTGTAAAATTGTAAAATTGTAAAATTGTAAAATTGTAAAATTGTAAAATTGTAAAATTGTAAAATTGTAAAATTGTAAAATTGTAAAATTGTAAAATTGTAAAATTGTAAAATTGTAAAATTGTAAAATTGTAAAATTGTAAAATTGTAAAATTGTAAAATTGTAAAATTGTAAAATTGTAAAATTGTAAAATTGTAAAATTGTAAAATTGTAAAATTGTAAAATTGTAAAATTGTAAAATTGTAAAATTGTAAAATTGTAAAATTGTAAAATTGTAAAATTGTAAAATTGTAAAATTGTAAAATTGTAAAATTGTAAAATTGTAAAATTGTAAAATTGTAAAATTGTAAAATTGTAAAATTGTAAAATTGTAAAATTGTAAAATTGTAAAATTGTAAAATTGTAAAATTGTAAAATTGTAAAATTGTAAAATTGTAAAATTGTAAAATTGTAAAATTGTAAAATTGTAAAATTGTAAAATTGTAAAATTGTAAAATTGTAAAATTGTAAAATTGTAAAATTGTAAAATTGTAAAATTGTAAAATTGTAAAATTGTAAAATTGTAAAATTGTAAAATTGTAAAATTGTAAAATTGTAAAATTGTAAAATTGTAAAATTGTAAAATTGTAAAATTGTAAAATTGTAAAATTGTAAAATTGTAAAATTGTAAAATTGTAAAATTGTAAAATTGTAAAATTGTAAAATTGTAAAATTGTAAAATTGTAAAATTGTAAAATTGTAAAATTGTAAAATTGTAAAATTGTAAAATTGTAAAATTGTAAAATTGTAAAATTGTAAAATTGTAAAATTGTAAAATTGTAAAATTGTAAAATTGTAAAATTGTAAAATTGTAAAATTGTAAAATTGTAAAATTGTAAAATTGTAAAATTGTAAAATTGTAAAATTGTAAAATTGTAAAATTGTAAAATTGTAAAATTGTAAAATTGTAAAATTGTAAAATTGTAAAATTGTAAAATTGTAAAATTGTAAAATTGTAAAATTGTAAAATTGTAAAATTGTAAAATTGTAAAATTGTAAAATTGTAAAATTGTAAAATTGTAAAATTGTAAAATTGTAAAATTGTAAAATTGTAAAATTGTAAAATTGTAAAATTGTAAAATTGTAAAATTGTAAAATTGTAAAATTGTAAAATTGTAAAATTGTAAAATTGTAAAATTGTAAAATTGTAAAATTGTAAAATTGTAAAATTGTAAAATTGTAAAATTGTAAAATTGTAAAATTGTAAAATTGTAAAATTGTAAAATTGTAAAATTGTAAAATTGTAAAATTGTAAAATTGTAAAATTGTAAAATTGTAAAATTGTAAAATTGTAAAATTGTAAAATTGTAAAATTGTAAAATTGTAAAATTGTAAAATTGTAAAATTGTAAAATTGTAAAATTGTAAAATTGTAAAATTGTAAAATTGAAAAATTGTAAAATTGTAAAATTGTAAAATTGTAAAATTGTAAAATTGTAAAATTGAAAAATTGTAAAATTGTAAAATTGTAAAATTGTCAAATTGTCAAATTGTCAAATTGTCAAATTGTCAAATTGTAAAATTGTCAAATTGTCAAATTGTCAAATTGTCAAATTGTCAAATGTCAAAATGTCAAAATGTCAAAATGTCAAAATGTCAAAATGTCAAACTGTCAAAATGTCAAATTGTTTAATTGTCAAATTGTCAAATTGTCAAATTGTCAAATTGTCAAATTGTCAAATTGTCAAATTGTCAAATTGTTAAATTGTCAAATTGTCAAATTGTCAAATTGTCAAATTGTCAAATTGTCAAATTGTTTAACATTTGACATTTTGACATTTTGACATTTTGTAAAATTGTAAAATTGTAAAATTGTAAAATTGTAAAATTGTAAAATTGTAAAATTGTAAAATTGTAAAATTGTAAAATTGTAAAATTGTAAAATTGTAAAATTGTAAAATTGTAAAATTGTAAAATTGTAAAATTGTAAAATTGTAAAATTGTAAAATTGTAAAATTGTAAAATTGTAAAATTGTAAAATTGTAAAATTGTAAAATTGTAAAATTGTAAAATTGTAAAATTGTAAAATTGTAAAATTGTAAAATTGTAAAATTGTAAAATTGTAAAATTGTAAAATTGTAAAATTGTAAAATTGTAAAATTGTAAAATTGTAAAATTGTAAAATTGTAAAATTGTAAAATTGTAAAATTGTAAAATTGTAAAATTGTAAAATTGTAAAATTGTAAAATTGTAAAATTGTAAAATTGTAAAATTGTAAAATTGTAAAATTGTAAAATTGTAAAATTGTAAAATTGTAAAATTGTAAAATTGTAAAATTGTAAAATTGTAAAATTGTAAAATTGTAAAATTGTAAAATTGTAAAATTGTAAAATTGTAAAATTGTAAAATTGTAAAATTGTAAAATTATAAAATTGTAAAATTGTAAAATTGTAAAATTGTAAAATTGTAAAATTGTAAAATTGTAAAATTGTAAAATTGTAAAATTGTAAAATTGTAAAATTGTAAAATTGTAAAATTGTAAAATTGTAAAATTGTAAAATTGTAAAATTGTAAAATTGTAAAATTGTAAAATTGTAAAATTGTAAAATTGTAAAATTGTAAAATTGTAAAATTGTAAAATTGTAAAATTGTAAAATTGTAAAATTGTAAATTTGTAAATTTGTAAAATTGTAAAATTGTAAAATTGTAAAATTGTAAAATTGTAAAATTGTAAAATTGTAAAATTGTAAAATTGTAAAATTGTAAAATTGTAAAATTGTAAAATTGTAAAATTGTAAAATTGTAAAATTGTAAAATTGTAAAATTGTAAAATTGTAAAATTGTAAAATTGTAAAATTGTAAAATTGTAAAATTGTAAAATTGTAAAATTGTAAAATTGTAAAATTGTAAAATTGTAAAATTGTAAAATTGTAAAATTGTAAAATTGTAAAATTGTAAAATTGTAAAATTGTAAAATTGTAAAATTGTAAAATTGTAAAATTGTAAAATTGTAAAATTGTAAAATTGTAAAATTGTAAAATTGTAAAATTGTAAAATTGTAAAATTGTAAAATTGTAAAATTGTAAAATTGTAAAATTGTAAAATTGTAAAATTGTAAAATTGTAAAATTGTAAAATTGTAAAATTGTAAAATTGTAAAATTGTAAAATTGTAAAATTGTAAAATTGTAAAATTGTAAAATTGTAAAATTGTAAAATTGTAAAATTGTAAAATTGTAAAATTGTAAAATTGTAAAATTGTAAAATTGTAAAATTGTAAAATTGTAAAATTGTAAAATTGTAAAATTGTAAAATTGTAAAATTGTAAAATTGTAAAATTGTAAAATTGTAAAATTGTAAAATTGTAAAATTGTAAAATTGTAAAATTGTAAAATTGTAAAATTGTAAAATTGAAAAATTGTAAAATTGTAAAATTGTAAAATTGTAAAATTGTAAAATTGTAAAATTGAAAAATTGTAAAATTGTAAAATTGTAAAATTGTCAAATTGTCAAATTGTCAAATTGTCAAATTGTCAAATTGTAAAATTGTCAAATTGTCAAATTGTCAAATTGTCAAATTGTCAAATGTCAAAATGTCAAAATGTCAAAATGTCAAAATGTCAAAATGTCAAACTGTCAAAATGTCAAATTGTTTAATTGTCAAATTGTCAAATTGTCAAATTGTCAAATTGTCAAATTGTCAAATTGTCAAATTGTTAAATTGTCAAATTGTCAAATTGTCAAATTGTCAAATTGTCAAATTGTCAAATTGTTTAATTGACAATTTGACAATTTGACAATTTGACAATTTGACAATTTGACAATTTGACAATTTGACAGTTTGACAGTTTGACAATTTGACATTTTGACATTTTGACATTTGACATTTTGACATTTTGACATTTTGACATTTTGACATTTTGACATTTTGACATTTGACATTTTGACATTTTGACATTTTGACATTTTGACATTTTGACATTTTGACATTTTGACATTTTGACATTTTGACATTTTGACATTTTGACATTTGACATTTTGACATTTGACATTTTGACATTTTGACATTTGACATTTTGACATTTGACATTTTGACATTTTGACATTTTGACATTTTGACATTTTGACATTTGACATTTGACATTTGACATTTTGACATTTTGACATTTGACATTTGACATTTTGACATTTTGACATTTTGACATTTTGACATTTGACATTTTGACATTTGACATTTTGACATTTTGACATTTGACATTTTGACATTTGACATTTGACATTTTGACATTTTGACATTTGACATTTGACATTTTGACATTTTGACATTTGACATTTTGACATTTTGACATTTTGACATTTGACATTTGACATTTGACATTTTGACATTTTGACATTTTGACATTTGACATTTTGACATTTTGACATTTTGACATTTGACATTTTGACATTTTGACATTTTGACATTTTGACATTTGACATTTTGACATTTTGACATTTGACATTTGACATTTGACATTTGACATTTTGACATTTTGACATTTGACATTTGACATTTTGACATTTTGACATTTTGACATTTTGACATTTTGACATTTTGACATTTTGACATTTTGACATTTGACTGACATTTGACATTTGACATTTTGACATTTTGACATTTTGACATTTGACATTTGACATTTTGACATTTTGACATTTGACATTTTGACATTTTGACATTTTGACATTTTGACATTTTGACATTTGACATTTTGACATTTTGACATTTTGACATTTTGACATTTTGACATTTTGACATTTTGACATTTTGACATTTGACATTTGACATTTGACATTTGACATTTGACATTTGACATTTGACATTTGACATTTGACATTTGACATTTGACATTTGACATTTGACATTTGACATTTGACATTTGACATTTGACATTTGACATTTGACATTTGACATTTGACATTTTGACATTTTGACATTTTGACATTTTGACATTTTGACATTTTGACATTTTGACATTTGACATTTTGACATTTTGACATTTTGACATTTTGACATTTTGTCATTTTGACATTTTGAGATTTTGACTGTTTGACGCTAAACAATTAAACAATTAAACAACTGAACAATTAAACAATTAAACAATTAAACAATTAAACAATTAAACAATTAAACAATTAAACAATTAAACAATTAAACAATTAAACAATTAAACAATTAAACAATTAAACAATTAAACAATTAAACAATTAAACAATTAAACAATTAAACAATTAAACAATTAAACAATTAAACAATTAAACAATTAAACAATTAAACAATTAAACAATTAAACAATTAAACAATTAAACAATTAAACAATTAAACAATTAAACAATTAAACAATTAAACAATTAAACAATTAAACAATTAAACAATTAAACAATTAAACAATTAAACAATTAAACAATTAAACAATTAAACAATTAAACAATTAAACAATTAAACAATTAAACAATTAAACAATTAAACAATTAAATAATTAAACAATTAAACAATTAAACAATTAAACAATTAAACAATTAAACAATTAAACAATTAAACAATTAAACAATTAAACAATTAAACAATTAAACAATTAAACAATTAAACAATTAAACAATTAAACAATTAAACAATTACACAATTAAACAATTAAATAATTAAATAGTTAAACAATTAAACAATTAAACAATTAAACAATTAAACAATTAAACAATTAAACAATTAAACAATTAAACAATTAAACAATTAAACAATTAAACAATTAAACAATTAAACAATTAAACAATTAAACAATTAAACAATTAAACAATTAAACAATTAAACAATTAAACAATTAAACAATTAAACAATTAAACAATTAAACAATTAAACAATTAAACAATTAAACAATTAAACAATTAAACAATTAAACAATTAAACAATTAAACAATTAAACAATTAAACAATTAAACAATTAAACAATTAAACAATTAAACAATTAAACAATTAAACAATTAAACAATTAAACAATTAAACAATTAAACAATTAAACAATTAAACAATTAAACAATTAAACAATTAAACAATTAAACAATTAAACAATTAAACAATTAAACAATTAAACAATTAAACAATTAAACAATTAAACAATTAAACAATTAAACAATTAAACAATTAAACAATTAAATAATTAAACAATTAAACAATTAAACAATTAAACAATTAAACAATTAAACAATTAAACAATTAAACAATTAAACAATTAAACAATTAAACAATTAAACAATTAAACAATTAAACAATTAAACAATTAAACAATTAAACAATTACACAATTACACAATTAAACAATTAAATAATTAAATAGTTAAACAATTAAACAATTAAACAATTAAACAATTAAACAATTAAACAATTAAACAATTAAACAATTAAACAATTAAACAATTAAACAATTAAACAATTAAACAATTAAACAATTAAACAATTAAACAATTAAACAATTAAACAATTAAACAATTAAACAATTAAACAATTAAACAATTAAACAATTAAACAATTAAACAATTAAACAATTAAACAATTAAACAATTAAACAATTAAACAATTAAACAATTAAACAATTAAACAATTAAACAATTAAATAATTAAATAATTAAACAATTAAACAATTAAACAATTAAACAATTAAACAATTAAACAATTAAACAATTAAACAATTAAACAATTAAACAATTAAACAATTCAACAATTAAACAATTAAACAATTAAACAATTAAACAATTAAACAATTAAACAATTAAACAATTAAACAATTAAACAATTAAACAATTAAACAATTAAACAATTAAACAATTAAACAATTAAACAATTAAACAATTAAACAATTAAACAATTAAACAATTAAACAATTAAACAATTAAACAATTAAACAATTAAACAATTAAACAATTAAACAATTAAACAATTAAACAATTAAACAATTAAACAATTAAACAATTAAACAATTAAACAATTAAACAATTAAACAATTAAACAATTAAACAATTAAACAATTAAACAATTAAACAATTAAACAATTAAACAATTAAACAATTAAACAATTAAATAATTTCTTATTTAAAAAAAAAATCCATCCCATAATCAATTTCAATATGATTCTTGCACCTCACTGCTAGATGAATTAGTCCTTATTGGCGAAAAATAGCAAGCACGCATACATGCACACAGCACCAACGCGTGAGATGAAACCACTTGTGTGTGTTTGCGCGCGTTGCAAATAAAATTAGTAATTTTTCTGTGATGGTATGCGTGAATTTTCAAGACCGTCTTAATTGGGAGGGATTTCCACGCGATTTCAGCACTGTTCCGCACAACTCAAATTGGGAGGGCCGTCCTCTCGGATTTCTCGTTTGCGTGTACGAATTTAAAAAAATCATACAAATTTTGTTATGAAAATTTGACTGGAGGCACCCTTATGACTTAAAAAAATCTTGCAAATTCTCGATATGAAAAAAAGAATGGAGGCTCCCTAATGACTAAAACATTTTTATAAAGATTATGAAAATTTAACTGGAGGCGCCCCTACAACTTAAAAAAATCATACAAATTCTCGATATAAAAAATTGAATGGAGGCGCCCCTACGACTTTAAAAAAATCATACAAATTTTGTTATGAAAATTTGACTGGAGGCGCCCTTATGCTTAAAAAAATCATGCAAATTCTCGATATGAAAAATTTGTCTGGAGGCGCCCTAATGACTAAAACATTTTTATGAAAATCATGAAAATTTAACTGGAGGCGCCCCTAAGACTTTATTTTTTTTCAATACGAATATGCAATATAAAAATTTGACTGGAGGCGTCCCTACGACTTAAAAAAATGATGCAAGTTCTCGATATCAAAAATTGATTGGAAGGGCCCATACGACTTTAAAAAAAATCATACAAATTTTGATATAAAAATTTGACTGGAGGCGCCCCTACGACTTAATAAAATGATGCAAATTCTCGATATGAAAAATTGAATGGAGGCGCCCCTACGACTTTAAAAAAATCATACAAATTTTGTTATGAAAATTTGACTGGAGGCGCCCTTATGACTTAAAAAAATCTTGCAAATTCTCGATATGAAAAAAAGAATGGAGGCTCCCTAATGACTAAAACATTTTTATAAAGATTATGAAAATTTAACTGGAGGCGCCCCTACAACTTAAAAAAATCATACAAATTCTCGATATAAAAAATTTAATGGAGGCGCCCCTACGACTTTAAAAAAATCATACAAATTTTGTTATGAAAATTTGACTGGAGGCGCCCTTATGCTTAAAAAAATCATGCAAATTCTCGATATGAAAAATTTGACTGGAGGCGCCCTAATGACTAAAACATTTTTATGAAAATCATGAAAATTTAACTGGAGGCGCCCCTAAGACTTTATTTTTTTTCAATACGAATATGCAATATAAAAATTTGACTGGAGGCGCCCCTACGACTTAAAAAAATGATGCAAGTTCTCGATATCAAAAATTGATTGGAAGGGCCCATACGACTTTAAAAAAAAATCATACAAATTTTGATATAAAAATTTGACTGGAGGCGCCCCTACGACTTAATAAAATGATGCAAATTCTCGATATGAAAAATTGAATGGAGGCGCCCCTACGACTTTAAAAAAATCATACAAATTTTGTTATGAAAATTTGACTGGAGGCGCCCTTATGCTTAAAAGAAATCATGCAAATTCTCGATATGAAAAATTTGATTGGAGGCGCCCTAATGACTAAAACATTTTTATGAAAATTATGAAAATTTAACTGGAGGCGCCCCTAAGACTTAATTTTTTTCAATACGAATATGCAATATAAAAATTTGACTGGAGACGCCCCTACGACTTAAAAAAATAATGCAAATTCTCGATATGAAAAATTGAATGGAGGCGTCCCTACGACTTTAAAAAATCATACAAATTTTGTTATGAAAATTTGACTGGAGGCGCTCTTATGCTTAAAAAAAATCATGCAAATTCTCGATATGAAAAATTTGACTGAAGGCTCCCTAATGACTAAAACATTTTTATGAAAATTATGAAAATTTAACTGGAGGCGCCCCTAAGACTTATTTTTTTTCAATACGAATATGCAATATAAAAATTTGACTGGAGGCGCCCCTACGACTTAAAAAAATGATGCAAGTTCTCGATTTGAAAAATTGAATGGAAGCGCCCCTACGACTTAAGAAAAATCATACAAATTTTGTTATGAAAATTTGACTGGAGGCGCCCTTATGCTTAAAAAAAATCATACAAATTCTCAATATGAAAAAATGAATGGAGGCGCCCCTACGACTTAAAAAAAAATCATACAAATTTTGTTATGAAAATTTGACTGGAGGCGCCCTTATGCTTAAAAAAAATCATGCAAATTCTCGATATGAAAAATTTGACTGGAGACGCCCTAATGACTAAAACATTTTTTATGAAAATTATGAAAATTTAACTGGAGGCGCCAATACGACCTAAAAAAATCATGCAAATTCTCGATATAAAAAATTGAATGGAGGCGCCCCTACGACTGTTGAAAAATCATACAAATTTTGATATGAAAAATTGACTGGAGGCGCCCTTATGACTTAAAAAAATCTTGCAAATTCTCGATATGAAAAATTTGACTGGAGGCGCCCTAATGACTAAAACATTTTTATGAAAATTATGAAAAATTTAACTGGAGGCGCCCCTAAGACTTAATTTTTTTTTTCAATACGAATATGCAATATAAAAATTTGACTGGAGGCGCCCCTACGACTTAAAAAAATCATGCAAATTCTCGATATCAAAAATTGAATGGAGTCGCCCCTACGACTTAAAAAAAACATACATATTTTATAATGAAAATTTGACTAGAGGCGCTCTTATGACTTTAAAAAATCATACAAATTCTTATTAAGAAAATTTGATCTATTACTATGAATGATCTCTCAATATAAAAATTTAACTAGAGACACCCCTTCGACCTAATTTTTAAACATATTCTCAACATTAAAAATTTGACTGGAGGCGCCTCTACGACCTAAAAAAATCATGCAAATTCTGGATATGAAAAATGACTGGAAGCGCCCCTATGAATTATTTTTTTAAATACATATTCTCAATGTAAAAATGTGACTGAAGACGCCCCTACGACTTTAAAGGCATATGCTCGATATGGAAACTTGGATTGAGGCGCCCTTATGACTTAAAAAAGCCATACAAATTCTTATTATGAAAATTTAACCAGGTGCGCCCCTACGACCAAATTTTTTTTAAACAAATTTTTATTATTCAAAATTTGACAGGAGGCGCCCCTATGACTTAAAAAATCATGAAAATTTTCGCTGTGAAAAATTTAATGGATGCGTCCCTACGACTCATACAATTTCTAATTATGAAAATTGACTGGAGGCGCCCCTATGACTTAAACATTTTTATGAAAATTCTGAATATGAAAATTTAATTGGAGGCGCCACTACGACTTAAAAAAATCATACAAATTTTGTTATGAAAATTTGACTGGAGGTGCCCTTATGACTAATAAAAATCATGCAAATTCTCGATATGAAAAATTTGACTTGAGGCGCCCCTACGACTTGAAAAAATCATGCAAATTCTCGATATGGAAAATGGAATGGGGACACCCCTATGACGTAAACATTTTTATGTAAATTCTCAATTTGTTAGTTTTACTGGAGGCGCCCTTATGAGTGGGGAAAAAAATGGTAAAATTACTGAAAAAAAAAGTTGAATAATCGGTGCCCAAAGCAGCTAAAAAATGATAAAAATATTTTAAAAATAAGATTTTACTGGAAACGCTTTTATGACAAAATTAAAACATTCAACAAAAAAAGTTTGACTATCGACGCCCCTCTAGCAACATAAAGACTGTTTAATAAGAGCCAAACAAAGTTTGGCGTACGGTAACATAAAAAAACAAAAATTCTGTTTAGCGTTCTACCTACAACAATTTTTTGCGCCGGTTGGCAAACTTTGTTTGACTACACAGCAAAAAATCCGATGGTAAAATCGCATGCAAAAGCATGCACATCACCTTCGTCAAAATAAACACTTAATATTACACACTGCATGTACAATGTTTGCAAACACAAAAAAAAAGTTGCAACCGACGGGATTCAACCCAGCACCAACAGTCAGGACTGGCGCCTTAGCCCACTCGGCCATCAAACCGATGAAGAGTTGTAAGGATAAACGCATATATGAGCTTGACATTTCGGTCAAGTAGGTTTCCCATACTGATGGGCTACATGTTTCAGGGTGTAAAATCACATAAAGTTGCATAAAATAATGCAATATTTATTTTACACCCAGGCCTTTTACACGCAGCTGGATTACTACTTTATTTGCTGTGTACTTTTGAACAGTCTTGAGGAGCGCCAATAGTCAAATAATTTTATTTTGTTTTTATTTTAACAAAACGCCTCTCCTATTTTCAAAATATCTTTGATCTTTTTTTATGTTGCTCTACTTTTTTCATTTTTTTTATTTTGTCATGAGGGCACCTATAGTGAAATTTTGTTTTCAAAAAGGTAGTCAAATTGTTTTATTGAATATTTTTATTTCAAGGTGCAACTTTTTATCATTTTTATGTTGCTTAAGCTAACTTTTTTTGATTATTTTTTTTACGTGTTGTGAAACTTTCTTTGAAATCTTATTTTTAAAATATTTTCATCTTTTCTATGGTGTTTTTTAGGCGGTGATAGTTTTTTTAAATATGTTAATTATTTTCTCATTTTTGAAAATTTTGTTTATGAGAAAGGTGCCTTTTCGGAACATTTTCTGGGGTAAATCGAAATATATCTTTGTTTCCTGTAGCAACTTTGTTTCTTTTTATCGATTTTCTAGGACGTTTCTTCGGAAAAGTCAAGGAATCGATAGAAAAATATTCAAAAATAATTTTTTTTCATTTTTTATATTTAAAAAGTCTGTTACAAATGTTTGACCCAAAAATGAAGTTTCTTATCAAATTTTTCAGATTTTCAGAAAATTCCGTCCAAAAATACAAAATTTCATACGTTTACATACCCATTCCAGCCCTCAAAATTGTATGGAGACTTGTTTGGAAAAACAAATGATGCAAAATTGCTTCTTTTGACATAGGGAATACAAAGAAAAGTCGATTGAAAATCGGACCAGTAGTTTCCGAGTTATGATCAGTTGAACACTTTCAGTTTATCCAGCTATAGCCCAACCCAACCTCTAGACGGGATTCGATCTAATAATTCGCCAAAAATCAATTTTTTAACCAATTTTCGACCTTTAAAAAGCATTGGAAAGAAGAACTCTTAAAATTTGAAATAATTTTAGGGTTGAACGTGTGACTTGTTTTATGTGACTTTACCAATGTTTTAAAAAATGATTTTTTTTCTTGGCTGTGTTTTTCACTAATATTTTCTGTACTTTTTTTGTATTGTCTCAGACATTTTTTAACAATTTAAATGATGATGGTTTGTTCTAGAGTAAAAAAAATGAAAAACATACAAAAAATAAGGAAAAATTGGCTGTAAGAAACATGACAAATTAGGTGCTAGAATAGGCCAAATACTACCAAAAACAAATATCAACTAAACAAGATAAATGCAAATATAAACAATAAAAATGAAACAAAAACAACTTAAAACTGGAGAAGTAAAGTTTTTCGTAGAACAAAAGTTGACAAGGGAAAAATTAAAAAAAAATCGAAAAAAATGGGAAGCAAAGGGTTAACACTTAGAAAAAATCAAGTTCATCGATTTGATTTCTTTGAGATTGTGTATCTCAGAAACAAATTGCTCGATTTGAAAGTTTCAGAGAGAAAATTGTACAAAATTTTCTTGGCTCTTCAAAAATATTTTTTAGGGGTACTTCAAATTTCAGAAGTATTATTTTAAAATGAAAAGAAACCAAAATAAATACAAAATGCAGTCCTAAAATTAGCTTTAACCTGAAAACGGTACATTTTGTTAACAAAATTGCTTCAACCATTTTTGTCCACTTTTTGGTTTTTTTTTTCTCCAAAAAAATCATATCTCTTAAACCAGATTTTGCACCATCACTAAAACTCCGAAGATGTCTTTTTTAGTCCCCTAAAACATAAAAAATCGAATTTTTTGCTTTGCCCAAGACACCAAATCGATCAGAAAATCCTTTGTCAAGATATAGAAATTCATTCATTTGCATATAAATTTAATATGACCAGCCCCCAGAATTGTATGGACATTTGTATAGAAAAAAGAATGATGCAAAATTGCTTCTTTTGACATAGGTGCATGGCAAAGTTTCATCCAAATCAAAAAAATGAAAAGTTAAAAATCGTGAAAAAAAATTGCGAAATCGTAGAGAACTACTCTTAATATTAAAAAAAGAAAACTTATGAAAACTTGTTTTGAGCAATTACTGCTACACTTCTTCACTAAAACCCCGTTTTACGCTCCACAAGTGAACGGCCCATCCCTCTTCCGATTTACGCCAAAACTCTCATTTGCTCAAAAATCTCAAATTTGCTCAAACTCTGAATTAACGCCCCCCTCCATGGCGCTATACAACACGATTTGCAGCGCCAATTCAAAAAGTGTAGTCTCCTGTTGCACCAATGTAAAATATATCTAGAGTTTTTTTTGAAAAGGATCAATAAACTATTGTCTTTCATATGTTTATAGGACCTAATAAAAAAAAACTCTAGATATATATAAAAAACGAAGCTGACTTTATTTCTGTCGGCCGGTACTAGACCAACCACTGTCTTCTTTTTAACTACAAGGACTTCGCCGCCCTGTTTGAGTAAGGCACAGAGTGACGGCGCCGGATACCCATATTTACACTTAGAATTTTAGAGCGTCCGCCGCGGGATTCGAACCAGCAAAATATATGTAAAATATACAAAAGTATTATTTATTGAGTTTAAAGATTGACTGTTAGCGCCCTTTCGCAATCTAAACAAGCACCCCATGCGCCCCTTTCGAGAAAACCCTCCCCTATCGAAAATCCTGTGCACGGCCCTGTCCAGGAGTGTAGGGCAACAAGATTTGCCAAGAAACATGTCCAGGTAATGTTAACCCGGGCATGGTCTTCGGGTCTATATGACCCAAGAGCATGATAAAAGTTATCGTAACTTTTGACCTTTGGCACTTACAGAGCTGAAATTTTATGACTTTGTGTATCTTACCAAGACACACATTTGAGCCAAAAATGGACTTCCGGTGGCCACCGGAAGTGCCCCAGAAAAAAGTCACACTTATGGTACTCGGGTCTATATGACCCAGAAATGTTTTTGGCTGCCAAAATTCGGAATCTTGACCGATTTTGGATGTCTTGGCCGCAAATGAAAGGTTAGAATGTCTACTTTGCGATTCCGACTGGCAGAACCGGTTTTGGGTACTGTGGCCACCGGGAACCTGCTACAACTGAAAAAAGTACTTTTTGAGGCCCCGACTTTGAGGACCTGTATCTCCGGAACGATAACACATAGCGGGTTGCTTCCAGTTGCATTTGACGTGTAATAACCTCAACTTTAAGCTCCCGTAGAGATGATTTGTCAAAAGTGGACACCGGTTCCGTTAACCCGGAACATCCGAAAAACATGATTTTTTCAGCTTTTGTTATAAAATCAACACATTAGTCAATTTTTCAACCGGATTTTTGTAAATCATTACATACGCACACTACATACTACCCTGACTGTTTGGAATCGTTCCGGCCAACTGTGGCCAATCCGGAACCGGTTCCAGGGTACCACCAAAACGGTTCCAATAATGGTATCGCTAGAAACCCGTCATGTTGTATATCAAACTTCATGAAATTGAAAATTATGACCATCTGAGGTCATGCCGATATCCTCTGACTCAACCTGGTCATGCTGGAACCGGTTACCGGTGGCCAGTGGGGGACACTTCCGGAGTATGCAGGAAGGCATATCATGCGACATATCAAACGTCATGAAATTGAAAATTATGACCATCTGAGGTCATGCCGATATCCTCTGACTCATCCTGGTCACGCCGGAACCGGTTACCGGTGGCCACTGGGGGACACTTCCGGAGTATGCAGGGAAGCATATCATGCGACATATCAAACTTCATGAAATAGAAAATTATGACCATCTTAGGTCATGCCGATATCCTCTGACCCAACCTGGTCACTCCGGAACCGGTTACCGGTGGCCACTGGGGGACAATTCCGGAGTATGCAGGGAAGCATATCATGCGACATATCAAACTTCATGAAATTGAAAATAATGACCATCTAAGGTCATCCCAATATCCTAAGACCCAACCTGGTCACGCCGGAACCGGTTACCGGAGGCCACTGGGGGACACTTCCGGAGTATGCAAAGAACCCTACCATGCGACGTATCAAACTTCATGAAATAGAAAATAATGACCATCTAAGGTCATGCCAATATCCTATGACCCAACCTGGTCACGCCGGAACCGGTTACTGGTGGCCACTGGGGGACACTTCCGAAGTATGCAGGGAAGCATATCATGCGACATATCAAACGTCATGAAATTGAAAATTATGACCATCTAAGGTCATGCCAATATCCTAAGACCCAACCTGGTCACGCCGGAACCGGTTACCGGTGGCCACTGGGGGACACTTCCGGAGTATGCAAAGAACCCTATCATGCGACGTATCAAACTTCATGAAATAGAAAATTATAACCATCTAAGGTCATGCCAATATCCTATGACCCAACGTGGTCACGCCGGAACCGGTTACCGGAGGCCACTGGGGGACACTTCCGGAGTATGCAGAGAAGCATATCATGCGACGCATCAATTTTCATGAATTTGAAAATTATAACCATCTAAGGCGGTGGTCACCAAAATGCGGCCTGCGGGCCGTATGTGGCTTACCAAGGTCTTCTGTACGGCCTTCGGGATGGTTTTGAAATTATTTTGGAATCCGGCCCACTTTGCATTCTCATATGAAGTTCGCAAGAGAAATCATGGACTAAGTTTCTTTAAAAAGAATAAATATGTTTTTTTTGACGAAATAACCATAATTGATTTCTGGTTTCTACAATAATTATAAGATCGTGGGAAGTATTAAACTGGTGGTGCACTATTTTCCTGAAGAATTTATAAAACGATTAAATTTCTAAATTTGGAAATAATTAATATGAAACATTCATTCCTTTAAAAATATAAAATTATGAATGTGATAGTGTGACAAAAACTTTGTATTATCTGGGAATCACATTGCTAAAAATACTAAGAATAAATCAATATCCAACAGTTCTAAACATCAGATCACTTTCTGACTAAAACTTGTTAGAAATATTGAATCAAGAAATTATAAAATATGAATTCCGAGCCAATATTTTTTGGTTCAAATTTGTTATCCTAAAAAATCGACAGAACATAAAAATTCTATTTGATTATATTTTTATTTTTTTTTTGTTTTTTGTGCCCTTATGATTCAAAATGAAACGAAAATATTATACTTCGTACGAAAAGATCGTAAAAAATTTCAAAATCATTGAAAAAACACTTTTTTTTATCTTGTTCAATAATACAAATTTTTCGAAGCAAAATAAACTTCTAAATTTCAAAAAATATGATTTTTTCCTATAACATACGAATAATTCAAAACTTATTACTGTTACTTCAAAATTCACTCAAAAAATCATTGAATAAATTAGCAAAACGTTCAAAGCTTAAATAGAACAATCAAACCAAATGTGTACGCAAAACCAAGAAAATAATTATCAACAAAAAAAAGTTATTATAAATATAACAAAAAATATATATATTTTTAAAGTGAAATACTGTCGAATTGTACAACAATTATACAGTGGACTCTCTCGTTATCAATATTGAAGGGACCGTCGAGAGCGGGAGTTATCAAATTATAGAATGAAAAATCAAAGCAATCTATTTGAAGGGACTGAAAAAATTATTGACAGCTGGAGCAATATTGATATCGAGAAGATCGACAGCCAGAGAGTCCACTGTATTTTAAAACATGAAATATGATGAGAAAAATGTATGAAGAATGTTGAATTTTTTTCAATTGATTATGTATAATTGGTGACAATTTCTATGTTGTCAAAAATTTAGTTGTTTGTCAAAATTTCAATTTCAAACTATTCTACTCCACAACTTATTTTTTATTTATATTTTACATGTTGCCCACGACTCTGGGGCAAATTTCCAAATTAGCCCGCGATGATCAGCTGGCTGAGGACCACTGATCTAAGGTCATGCCGATATCCGGCAGTGTCCCCCAGTGGCCTCCGGTAACCGGTTCCGGCGTGACCACGTTGGGTCATAGGATATTGGCATGACCTTAGATGGTTATAATTTTCTATTTCATGAAGTTTGATACGTCGCATGGTAGGGTTCTTTGCATACTCCGGAAGTGTCCCCCAGTGGCCACCGGTAACCGGTTCCGGCGTGACCAGGTTGGGTCTTAGGATATTGGCATGACCTTAGATGGTCATAATTTTCAATTTCATGACGTTTGATATGTCGCATGATATGCTTCCCTGCATACTCCGGAAGTGTCCCCCAGTGGCCACTAGTAACCGGTTCCGGCGTGACCATGTTGGGTCAGAGGATATTGGCATGACCTTAGATGGTCATTATTTTCTATTTCATGAAGTTTGATACGTCGCATGTTAGGGTTCTTTGCATACTCCGGAAGTGTCCCCCAGTGGCCACCGGTAACCGGTTCCGGCGTGACCAGGTTGGGTCATAGGATATTGGCATGACCTTAGATGGTCATTATTTTCAATTTCATGAAGTTTGATATGTCGCATGATATGCTTCCCTGCATACTCCGGAATTGTCCCCCAGTGGCCACCGGTAATCGGTTCCGGAGTGACCAGGTTGGGTCAGAGGATATCGGCATGACCTCAGATGGTCATAATTTTCTATTTCATGAAGTTTGATATGTCGCATGATATGCTTCCCTGCATACTCCGGAAGTGTCCCCCAGTGGCCACCGGTAACCGGTTCCGGCGTGACCAGGATGAGTCAGAGGATATCGGCATGACCTCAGATGGTCATAATTTTCAATTTCATGAAGTTTGATATACAACATGACGGGTTTCTAGCGATACCATTATTGGAACCGTTTTGGTGGTACCCTGGAACCGGTTCCGGATTGGCCACAGTTGGCCGGAACGATTCCAAACAGTCAGGGGTAGTATGTAGTGTGCGTATGTAATGATTTACAAAAAATCCGGTTGAAAAAATTGACTAATGTGTTGATTTTATAACAAAAGCTGAAAAAATCATGTTTTTCGGATGTTCCGGGTTAACGGAACCGGTGTCCACTTTGACAAATCATCTCTACGGGAGCTTAAAGTTGAGGTTATTACCCGTCAAATGCAACTGGAAGCAACCCGCTATGTGTTATCGTTCCGGAGATACAGGTCCTCAAAGTCGGGGCCTCAAAAAGGACTTTTTTCGGTTGTAGCAGGTTCCCAGTGGCCACAGTACCCAAAACCGGTTCTGCCAGTCGGAATCGCAAAGTAGACATTCTAACCTTTCATTTGCGGCCAAGACATCCAAAATCGGCCAAGGTTCCGAATTTTGGCAGCCAAAAACATTTCTGGGTCATATAGACCCGAGTACCATAAGTGTATGTACGAAACGAAGACCATGGCCAGGTTAATTGTTCGTATTTTTAATGTTTTGGAATGTCTCTTAAAAATTGTTCCTGGAATAACCATGACAAGTTATCCCACATGCCATAAAGATAGCCGCCATAGCGCTGTTAACTATTCCTGGGATAACCATCTGTGGGATAACTTTTCCCACCTTGTAGAATTTCGATTTTTTATGTGATGAAAAGTCAAACATTTTGCCAAGGGGTTTCCAGCATCAAGGATTACTGACCAGTCTAAATAGAATTACCAGGATTACTGGCAATATGTCATGAATTACTTTGATTTCCCAGAATTACTTGGGATTTCCAGAAATCACTTAGAATTGCTCAAATTTATAAAAAATAACTTGGAATTACTGCCTAGCTTCCAGCATATTGAGAAAAGTCTTTGGAATCGGATCGAATGACAGTTGTCAAACGCACAAAACCACGTGCTTGGCAATAGTGCACAAAATGCCCGGGATTTTTATATGTTGTACGGGGAATTCCCGGAATTAAACAAAAATCTTAATTTGGTCTGGAAATAACATAAGTATTACAATTAATATGTTTAAACTTTTCTAAAATTTTACATAAATTGGTACCATTTTATTTGTTGTCATTTTTGTTTTTTTATACATCTTAAACCAATTTTTAAGCTCTTTTAGTCATGTCATATAGAAATAATTAAAAAATAAATATTTATAAAATACTTATTTAATTTGAATTAGAAATGTGGTGCATATAAAATTCAAAGCACAACAGAGAACAGCAAAAATTTGTTTAAGCTATCTTAAAACTGCTATCCTTGTTAAGATTGATATTATTAATATTGAGCTAATTCTATAAATTTAAAGCTTGAAAAACATAACAAATATAAAGAAAACATAGATTTTATGACTTTTTCAAAATCTTCCCGGGAATAAATAAATATTTTTCACGTTTTCCGGGAAACTCAAAACCTGGGAAAATTGGACGTCCTGCTTGAAAATCATCGAATAATTGGGTAAATATTAATATCTGTTTGACAACTGATTTTGACGTTTGAGTGCATTTAAAATTCAAAGCACAACAAAGAACAAAAAAATCTTTAAAACTATCTAAAAGTATGATTTTAAAAACATAACAAATGTAAAGAAAACATAGATTTTATTACGTTTTCAAAAATTTCCCGGGAATAAATAATATATTTTTTCCGTTTTCCGGGAAACTTGGACGCCCTACTTGGAAATCGTCGAATAATGGGGTAAATATAAACATCAGTTTGACAACTGATTTTGACGTTTGAGTTGTTTTTCATCCGGACATTCCAAATCCGCTCTGTACTTCTTACAACCATAAAAGGCATCAAGGAAAAGCAAAATGCATTCTGCCGATTTACTTGAATTGATGGGAAATACACGAATTACTGAGTAACTATGGAATTACTCGAATTACTACGGAATTACTACGTAATTCCAGAATTACAGGAATTACTGCAGAATTGCGGAGTAATTCTGGAATTACTGAACTACTTACTCAAAATCCGAATGATTCCGTACTAGCTATAACTTTGGATTCTTACATGAAAATTAATAGGCAATAAATAGAATCATAAAAGGTTTATCGAAATTATCTTTTTAACAGTTATTTTTCAATATTTTATTATTTTCTGAAGTATGTTTTCACAAACAAGAATCATGAAATTACCAGGATTACTGGGATTATTAGGAATTACCAGGATTACTCTGGAATTACTCAGTAAATCTGTAATTACAGAATTACATGCTCAAATTCCAAGTAATTCCGGATTAGTGACCAGTCTGACACGATGCTGGAAACCCCTTGCATTTTGCTTCATTAGTTTAACATTACCTGGTCATACAAAGTGGGCATTCGAAACCTTAAGAAAAGATTTTCTTATCTGAACTTTGACGCAGTTGTAGGGTAATGATTAGAACATTTTTATATATAATTCGTACACGAAATAAAATCCCAATTTTTCTGTAACAGATTTTTGCGTTTAGGATGGTGCAAAATCTTGTACCGGAGATTTGACTTTTTGAAAAAAAAATAATAATTAAAAAAACCAAACAAAATTTAAAAAGTCATTTTCAAGTGCAGAATCGATTGAAATCGAATCAACTCTACACATTTTTGGATAAAAGTGCACCTTTTCCAAGTTATTGATTTGAAAATAAAAAATTCGCAAATCTGCAGTATAATCCGTTTTACAAGTAGTGAATTTTATGGAGAAATTACTGAAAATATACGGTCTAATTGTCTGTGCCGATGTTCTACCGAGCACTTTGGAGCGCACGAAACAAGTTACAGCTAAAATTGGGTGTAATTGCTATTGGTACATGGCGAGAATGCAATCGTCGTTGGCGCCTTAGCTGCCACAGCCACCGACCTATAGCTCGGCAGCCCACCTTGCCAAACTGGGAATTTAATTGCAGCCTGGAGGGGCTTTTGGGGAGGCTTGGCCATGCTGTTAGTTAGTTGCCAATGTCGCTGAACTTGAAGACGAAAAATTGCAGTTTAAAGTAACGAGAATGATTAGGAAGGTTTGATCTGGTTTGATATGAAAGTCGACCTTATTTTTTTAGCGTGAATCTCTGAGTTCAAACTGAGAGCGTTATTCTACCACAATCACGAGGTGCATCAGCCCAAGAAGGGTTCATAAACTTACCGAGTGAGGTTATGTCACCTTAAACGGTTCTGCCTAGCGGGCTCTCATTAGCATAATGGGCTGATGCAAGCAAACCTGGTCGTTGGCACTGGGCTGTTGTGGTCAGTGTCCTGCCCGGTGGGATGCGGCTTTCTAGAACAACTCAAAGTTGCAGAGGCTGGGAACCGATGATGATTGACAGCGCGGCAGCTGCGGAAAATTATTGGGTCGGTGACATAAGAGGAAAACTTTGGGTAGGGTAGGAAGCTGCAAGAATTGATTAAGAGTTCGTAACAGAGACGATTTATTGAGAAACTGCTACCGTTCAGTTCAGGCTTTACATAATAACTAACATCTAACCAGGCCTTTAGACCATCTTAACAATTCATTACTCATTCAACTGTCCAATGTCTTTCTTGCAACCAACACATAGCTGGTGTTACGTTCCAAATAGATTAGGTACTGTTCTTCATGGTTGACGTTAGCCTTTGGAATTACACAATTCTACGTACATCCAATGACCCCCGAGCAATCAAAGGGAAGCTGGGTCCGGTAATTTATTGCACCTTCATGTCCGGACTGCAGAAGCGCTCCCGTCCAGGACTAATACATCCTGAAACCACAAACCCAGGACAATAACGAACGTGTGCAGAATCACCACTGGATTGATATTAATGAGCAGCATTCTTTGGATCAGTGCAGAAGGCGACAATGCAGCATCTTCAATCAACTAATAGGAAAGCTAAAACGTGCAATTTCAGAGGAAGTCCACGCAATTAGTAAATCCTGTAGCAAACCACTTCAACCGCCCAGAAATCAACTCATCAACCGCAACTTGATCGATGTTTGCTCAAATCTGTCGCCTGTCCTGTGTACGTTTACAGACTGTGGTATGCGGCGCGGTTGCAAGCCATTTTCCCGGCTCAAATGTGCTGCTCTAAAGAAATTTTAATTGAATTTTGCCTCCCGAAGCGCGGATGCTCTCTGGCACTACTAAATTGCACACTGCACCGCGACGGCGAGCCTGTTGCACAATGTGATGTAAGGTTTAGGGATGCTCAAGGATCAAACCTCCAAATTGCTGCCTCGTTTAGATAGAATTTCGAAGCAATGTAAAAAGTAATGTTTCGACGATTTTTAGTTAAAAAAGTAGCTTGATTTTTAATCAGGCGAACTTCATAGTAAAAAAATTAAGGTTATATTACATCTAAAAAGGCTGACCGATCACTATATCAGAAACAATGTATAATATTACATCAGGAACTTGTGAAATTTTCATCCGTTTCTGCTAAATTACTCTTTTAATATAAATTAAATTGTACTTTTCACTGTGTATCATAAAACTAATAGCAAAAAATGTTTTGTCCCAAAAAACCTTTGAAAATTTCACTTCCCGAGCAGATGTAAATAACGCGGGAATAACATTTTTTGATATTGGAAAATACTAAGTCAATAACATTTTACGTTATTTATAACAAGATTTGTTATTCGCCGTTATAATAACATTTTAAGTTATTCTTCGAACAAATCTTTGTTATTATTTTTTGTCATTTTAACAACTAATCCGATCATCCCAATAACAGTTGGCGGTATTCTTCCATAACAAAAAATGTTATTCCAAAGTTGTTCTGGCTTTCAACCAATATCAGACCAATAACAAATTTTGTTATGATAACATAAACTGTTATTCAACTCTTATGCAAAAGTTGATTTTTTATGAAGAATTATTTAAGAAGAAATTACGTGAAAATTGCTTATATACGAACTAAAAAAATTTCAACCGTTGCCCTTATCTCTCTTCGATTTGCGTGAAACTTTTTTCCTTTTTGGGTAATTTTTATCCCTGATCACGAACTCAAGTTTAATTTTTCGATACCTCGTGACGGAGGGGCGGTACGACCCCTTCCATTTTTGAACGATCGAAAAAATACATGTTTTTCAATAATTTGCAGCCTGAACTGAAAATGAAAAAACGGGTAAATTTACATCATTTATGGTGTACCAAAAGTGCACGTTATAAATGATGCGAATTGACATCATCTTCAATTTAAATTTACGTGCCAATGTAGTTTTCCGGAACAAGCAGCGCTTCAGAACATGTAAATTTCCCAAGAAACTTATTTGATTGTTTTGGTTTCAGTTGTCAACCACAGCATTGATTTTAAAATGAAACTTACACAATTTTTGCTTTTCGGTGAAGCAATATTAAGTTAGATTTAAATTTTAAATCCTTTTTCGAATTTAAATTTTGCTGGATTCAATGAAAAATATCCATTTACATGAAATTTTATCAATTTTATTTTTTATAACAGCTCTTTGAATGTAATTTGGCAATTTTCACGGGGACCACTATCCTAAAACACAAAATTTCACGGAAATTTAACTGAGCGTGAAAAATGCTAGAATAACTTTTAAAATCTAATGTTAAGATTTCAGTACAAGTATATGTTAAGCATCCAAGTAAAGTGATTTTTTAAGCTGAAAATTAACAGTTTGGTAGAAATATTAAGAGACTTGGAAAAAAATGATCCAGCAGGGTTGATTTTTAAAACCAAAATAGTATTTTTAAGCTCAAGTAACCTAATCTAGACCAAACTGAGTTTGAAACTTTAATTTTCTTCTAGAATTCTTTCTTTAACATGAAATGGTAGTCAAATTTGTATGTAAAAAATACCTGGTACATGAAACACTATCATAATTTTTCAAAAAAAAAATCTCGAAAAATATATCGAAAAGAATTTACATGGAAACTTCTCTAATTTTCTAAAACGAACCCATCTGTGCTAAAATTGTCAATGAATGCAGAGAAGTGCATTTCTTTTCAGTGGATTACAATTCTATTTTCACTCTTAATGTATTTCAAAGTTATCAGAAAAAATATTTTTTTGTCCCTGAAAAAAAATACTTAAAATCTAGAGTTTTTTTTATTAGGTCCTATAAACATATGAAAGACAATAGTTTATAGGACCTTTGAAAAAAAAAAACTCTAGAAATATCAAATGCAAACATCAAAGCATCCATCCATGCTTTAAACCTTTTCACAGTTAAATACATGGTACTGTGAAAAAGTACAAAATATAAATAAAGGCTTTAACAAAATCTGGTGTGATACGGGTATTTTTATTCTGTGGTTCCAATTTTTCAAATTTGTAAAAACCTAAAAGTGCCAAAATCAAATTAAAACGTTGAAACAAACAAAATATAATGTTAAGAATCGATTGAACTCACTTTTATTTCAATTAAAATGTACATTTTTTACGGTTTTCAATTTTGTTTGTTTTGTTTTTTTTTAAAAGAACTATGTTCTACAAAGTTGTAGAGCAGACAATTACAAAAAAAATGATATAAAAGCATAAGGCGTTTGCTTGTAATCATCACGAGTTATCGTGATTTCACGATAAAAAGTTTTTAAAAAGTTGGTAGTGCCGATCATGGCAGTTCAAGCTCACCCTCGACAGAAACGAATGACGAAACAAAGAGAGACAAAATAGTAACGGTTTTCGTGAAAAATTCAAAAATCTAGAGTTTTTTTTAAATGTATTATATGATATTGGCAGTGGCAGTGCGTGGCCGAATGGTTACGCTGTCCGCTTTGTAAGCGGATGAATCTGGGTTCGATTCCCATCTGCTCCAACCTTCCATCGGATGAGGAAGTAAAATGTCGGTCCCGGCCTTGGTTGTTAGGCCGTTAAGTCATTCCAGGTGTAGGAGTCATCTCCATGCCATAGGTACAAACAACGCACCAAACCAAGCCTACTCCGGTGGAATCGCTGGTGGCGGTTGGACTCGCAATCCAAAGGTCGTCAGTCCAAACACTGGGGTGGAAGGTTCCTTGGAGTAAAAAGAGGTTTGGGTGCTCTCTCCATTCAAGCCTTCGGACTCCTAGGTTCGAGCAGAAACTTGCAATAGAGACCACAAAAGACCCGGGGGTCGTTAATGTGGATGGTTTGATTATTTTTTTTTATTATATGATATTGTGTTTCAAATGCATCAGGCTACAGGGCCTTTTCAAAAAAAAAAATAAAATAAAAGACTCTGGAAATGTACAACTAAATTTGAACATAGTTCACGAACTATGTTCACGTTTACTTTTTTTTCTGTGTACAATGGATTGTTTATCACTATACATTATACATCATTTTATTTCTTTAGGAGGCTTATAACGTCATGATTCGAAATCCGGACACTTAGTAGCATATCATTTTTTTTATAGCTGGCAAAAAATCATGTAAAAAGTTGGAAATGTAGAAATATCATCAGGATGTAGAACAAACAGTCAGTTTCAAGAAAATGCATGCAAAATATGTATTTTCTAAAAAAAATCATCAGAATTTTAAAATTAAAATGACTTGTTGTGCTTCAAATCCCGGACACTGATGAAAGCTGATTCAAAATTCGGACACTTTTGCTTCGAATTCCGGACACTCGATTTTACTTATGAATCGCACAAATTTGGACTGAAATGTTAGTGAAAGGCATTCTCTAGGTCTCAAATAAGCTGTTAACATCAAAACAATCAATAGTTTATATAAAAATTTGCTAGAATTTAAGAAAATCGAAACCATAAATTTCTGCTTTGCCTTCCCGGTGCTTCGAACGCCTATGAAATATTTCAAGTGAAATGTTTCGCATTTTTGGTAAACTTATAATTTTATTGTATTTAATTGTTTTAGCATTAACTACAGCGTTCAAACAAACTTTAAATAAAAGTTGATGTTGGAATTCATCAAATAACACAGTTTTGACATTCATAATGCGAACTTATATCCAAATAATTGATAAAACAAGATGAAATGTTCGGGTTTCGAAGCGTCCGGGAATTCGAATCATGACGTTATGTTGAAAACTCTATTTCCCTTATTTTTTTTTGTGGCCGAATCAAATATATATTTTAGGGTGGGTACGTTTTTCAAAAAGTTCTCGGATCAAGTTTTAGTATGGTTCCCCTTGTAGGGCATGCCCATAGGGACTTTCATGCCAAATATCAGCTCATTTGGTTGTAAACTGGCTGCGCGCATCAGGGTTAAAGTTTACATGGGAATTAGTATGGGAAATTGGAACTTTTTGTTCAAACGCTCCTACAGGTCTGGGAAAATCACGCGCCAACTTCTGGTACGGTCAGGCCTATGGGGAATGGTCTGGAGAACACTTTTCCCGAAGAGAGCATATGGATTCGTTGTCCCTAGAACTGGCGCATCGGCAAACATTCCGATGTCTCCGGAATCAACGGTTTTCCCTCAAAAAGCATCAAATTTTCCTTAGCATGCTATGAAACCTTGATGAACACCGCGACGCCATACGTCAGGCAGCTACCACGTGGGTGAGAAACAGCTGGAATATTCAATTGCAAACCTTCTTTTAACTAGATTATGATCATTTCGAGGAATCCTGATATTATTTAGTCGAATTCAGAATCTTTGCACAGCAAATTTGTATTTTTTTTTTTTTTGCAAATATTTCAACCACGTGGTAGCTGCCTGACGTATGGCGTCGCGGTGTTCATCAAGGTTTCATAGCATGCTAAGGAAAATTTGATGCTTTTTGAGGGAAAACCGTTGATTCCGGAGACATCGGATTGTTTGCCGATGCGCCAGGTCTAGGGACAACGAATCCATATGCTCTCTTCGGGAAAAGTGTTCTCCAGACCATTCCCCATAGGCCTGACCATATCAGAAGTTGGCGCGTGATTTTCCCAGACCTGTAGGAGCATTTGAACAAAAAGTTCCAATTTCCCATAGTAATTCCCATGCAAACTTTAACCCTGATGCGCGCAGCCAGTTTACAACCAAATGAGCTGATATTTGGCATGAAAGTCCCTATGGGCATGCCCTACAAGGGGAACCATACTAAAACTTGATCCGAGAACTTTTTGAAAAACGTACCCACCCTAATATATTTGTTTAAATTTGAACTGTTGAAAAAAAAGTTACGAGATTTGTTTTCATCTGTCTAAAACATTTGCGAAGGATGCTTACAAATTAACCCTCTACAACCCAACACCGCCTCAATTTTAGATCTTTGAAAAGCATTGGAAAGAAAAACTCTTAAATAAAAAAAATATGACTGTTTGGAAGTTGGACTTGTTTTAAGTGACTTTGCCAGTGTTTTAAAATATGACATTTTTTTCTGGGGTCAACTTTGACTGTGTTTCTTACTAACGTTTCCTCTATATTATGTGAAATTAAGTATGCAGTAATTTTTGTAGTGTGCCAGACTCTACTTTACGCATTTTGTTACAATTGAAATAAAAATGGTTACGTTCTGTAGTAGAAAATGTGAAAAACAAGCAAAAATTGAAATAGATAGGCAAAAGGTAATGATAGCAGGTGGTAGAGTACGCCAAATACTATTAGAAACAAACATGAACTAGACAAGATAAATGCAAACTAAAATACTATTTAACAAGAATAATATAAAACAAGAGAAGTAAGGTTTTCCGAAAAACAATCGATTGAATTCATAGAAATTTCAGCTCAGGTACTTTTTTACAAAATATTTTCAGTTGGCCATTTTGGTAGACATGAAGCCAATTGCACTCGAAACATTGCAGAATAACATATGAGAAGGGTGTAAGTGAAACAGTTTGATGCAATGAAATATCGTAAAGCCTATTAATTGTTACATGAAGTGGTTTAAGACAAATTTGTAGGAAATTTTACAAGCGTTATTTAAAAAAAGTAGTGGAAAAAGCTCAATATTTCCATGATATTATTTTTTATTCGTTTTTTAAAAGTCACTTTCGAAAAAGAGCTAACGTTACTTAATTATTTCTCAAAATTTCCTAATTAATACGTTTTAATTTGTTTTTTTTTCAGGTCCTTCAACTAAATTCCACGAGTTAGACCAAGGTACGTTGACCATCTCTTTTTCCGTAATTCATTGTAAATCCTTCCCCAAAGGATCGGCTCCTCACCCTCTCAACATTGTTATTGGAAACGAAGCCGTCCGCACTCGAACTCACTGACAGGCAGCAGCACTTGTTTTGACCTGATTATGGCTCTACGGGGTAGAAGCGGATGTGCGGTTGGATCCGTAACGTTTTCTCTTAGTAGTGGTAGTTGTAGGACTAGTAAACAGGATCAGCCTCCCACGTTAGGAACAATTATATTGGATTTCCCTCTGGTGGTGGTGCTGCTGCTAGAGAGAAAGCAATTAGTGTAAAAGCATGAACTTTGTACCGCAAAACGTATTAAAATTTCAACGCTTGGTATTGGTAAAACCGCTTTTTAGTGGAGTTTGTCGGATTAGGAGGAGAATGATTGCATCTTCAAGAATGAAAAAGGTGAATAAAATGTGCAAAATGCAGGCCTAGTTGGATGGCAAATTTTTGCAGGTGCTTTGAAAAAAAAAAGTCTTGTCAATGACATTAGAGAAAACAATCTACGGATTTCATCACAAGTTTGTTACAGCTCGTTATTGTCACATTGGCCACACGTGCTGCCAGATTTCTGTGAGTCCTTTGCGTGTTTGTCTTTCTAATTACACTGCCGGTTGACATCGGCTCTTCATCTCCGGAATTGTAGGAATGGTTGGACCATTTTAATTGAATTGTGCCTACCTTCCGAAAACATCCCCACCGCAATGGACAGCATTTCTCTCTTGCGAAACTTGACACCTCGAACGAATGCACAACGTTTTCACCTGAACTAAAATTTGCCATTTGGGACCGTTTCGTGGTGAAAGTCTGTTGCACATTGCTCTAATTAGCATGACTGCTGTCGGAATCCGCTAATTGATGAGATGATTGACGTGTGGTCTTCGTCGAAATGAGAATGGTTAAAAAGAAATGCCTTTTTTAACTAATTATAAAAAACATAAAATGTTTAACGAAGTCTTAAAAAATGTGTTCAAAATTTTATATGTAAAACTCAATAAATTAAATTTAAACAAGATTATCAAAACAAGAACATTATGGAATCTTCACAGTAAAAAATTGTGTAAATTTTGAAGCATTAATTTTGGAAGGTTGAATATTACCACTTTTATAATGTAGTTTTACCTCAATTTAGACTGAAAAAGTGACATTAAAACAGGAAAGTGGTAAAATTACACATTTCCAGAGGTAAAATTACACATTTTCTCTGACATAACAGATGTACCCCTAAAAACGATGTACCCCTTCCCAGATGTAATATTACCATGATTTTTTTTCTGTGTTGTTGCTTTTAACGATTCTAAGTAAGGCGTTTAATACTATACTCAGTAAAAATAAGACTGTTGACGGATTTTGTTTTTTAAATGCATAATATTTCCTCCTAAAATGAATTAACATACATATTTCCATGTGCAACTTCACATATTCCATGTGAAATTACACCGAAAAAAAGGTAATGTTCAACCAATGAATTTTTCAACCTTCCCAATTTTTTTGCCTTTCTAATTGAGTAACCATTCAAAGTTTTTTTTTGTAAAAAATCCTCCAAGTTATACCTTCATTTATACATATTTTCAACAGGTTCATTTTTCACAACAAAACAAAAAGTCTACAGTCAACCCTGAAGCGATCAATTAATCCGTCAGAATGCTGCATCAATTAAACACGCTAATTTATCGATTTTGACACGGGCGTGAGCGCGCCCAAGTGGCGTGTAGAATCACCAAATACGACAACAACTACGACGACGAGGATGGTTTACAACCAGTACAAAGTGCTCGTCGGCTGGTTGCCCTTGCGTAACAAATTTCCGTATCATCATCGGCGCTAGAAGCTAAGGAATTTGAAGGTTGGGAAATGTAACAAATTTGAAAAAAAATGCCCAAACAATCGTTTCTTGACACATCAGTTGATTTACTGAACCTTTTGATCTGCAACGTTCTAGTAACAGTTCCTTGTCATAGGTTCCCCCGTGGAAACGACCTATCGGTGGTCGGGGCGCCCCGGCTGCATACCGTTCATCTAACCCGTCTGGTGTGACCGACCATCCGTACTGCCGATCGAGAGTTGGTCAATACACCTCGGCCACCGTGACGACATGGTGCGTGTTTAACCACCACTCGAGGAAACCCGGTAGCAGACTCTTCATCTAATCTGAGCTTTTGAACGCAAAGGGTAGATTACTCATTAGACGACTATTACATGCCAAATAATGGCTTCTGAACACTGATGTTTGTTGAAAGACAATAAAAAAGAATCCACTACCAGTCGCCCGACCCTAGCGACCGTCTAGTGATTGTCTGCGCCGGGTTTGTTCTGCTGCGGTTTTCCGGCATTACTTCGATCAGTCGATCAAGTGCACATCTCGCGCATCTCGCTTCGTTTTACAAGTAAAACGAGCATTGAAATAAATTCAGACGAAAGGTCGCTGCCAACGGTCGTGACCAAGGATCGTTGATTAGAAATAACACTTAAAAAAATAAGACTGATATATGGGAATGTGAACAGATTTTGTGTCAGAATAAAATGTTTCTCTTTGTTTTGTCGTTCATGTCTGTTTCGGGTAACGATGAACGGGCATGATCGACACAACCAACTTTTTCAAAACTTTTTTTCGAAAAATCGCGATAACACGTGATGATTACAAGCAAACTCCTTATGCGTAAATATCAGTTTTGCCTTCCTCACTGAGGTAAGGCTATAATCCTGCTCGAAAAATGAACTTTTGAAAAACAGCTCGTAGACCTATATTCATGTATACCTATCGACTCAGAATCGAAAACTGAACAAATGTCTGTGTGTGTGTATGTGTGTGCGTATTCACTTTGGTGCTCAAAATTCTTGCCAAGTTTGCTCGGCACTGTCTGATCCGATTTGAGTCAAACAAGTTGCATTCGATTTTTTTTGGTGCCCCATACTGCACTATTGAATTGTTTGAAGATCCGATAAGTAGTTCAAAAGTTACGAATAAAAAAGTGTCAGAGTTGCGAATCAGGTGCTGGAATTTTGATGCCGGATCTCACTAATCTATATGAAAACTATGTCCGGATCCATCATCCGACTCATCATTGGTTAGATAATCAAAAGACCTTTCCAATGAGTCCAAAATATTGAAGATCTGGCAACCCTGTCTCGAGATATGACCACTTAAGTGATATTTATGTACTTTTTAAAGCCGGATCTCACTTAAATGTATGTAAACTATGTCCGGATCCATCATCCGACCCATCGTTAGTTAGGTAATCAAAAGACCTCCATGTTTTTCAATGATGTCCATGTTTTTCAATCTCAGACTTCGGTCATACGATTTTTTATTCTATTTTTTAATCCTGCTGAAACTTTTTTGGTGCCTTCGCTATGCCCAAAGAAGCCATTTTGCATCATTAGTTTGTCCATATAATTTTCCATACAAATTTGGCAGCTGTCCATACAAAAATGATTTATGAAATTTAAAAAATCTGTATTTTTTAAAGGAATTTTTGGATCGATTTGGTGTCTTGGACAAAGTTGTAGGTGTGAATTAGGACAACACTGAAAAAAAATGATACAAGGTAAAACAAATTTTGTTGATTTTTTAAATTTCACTTTTTATCTCTAAAACTTGATTTGCAAAAAAAACGTTATTTAATCCACCCTTAGGTGGTTGGTGCCTTCCTCATATTTAGAGGGAAATGCTATCCATAATAAATACAAAAGGGCGGACCTTTCAGTGTTCTATCAACATGATTCATTATTCATACCATCAGATTGGTTAGTCAAATCTTCATAATTCAGGGCACTTACGTGCTTATAACTTTTGACAGGGTTGTCAGATCTGCAATCTATTGAACTCGTTGGAAAGGTCTTTCGAATACCTTTCTACAAATGTATAACATGACGGGGTTTCTTACAGAAACCACCCTTTTTATAATCTTCCGGACATTTGCTAAAATCGTTTTTTTTTTTGCATAACTTTTGAAGTACTTAACTAAACTTTATAATTTTCAATAGCGACTTATGGGACCCCAAGACGGATCGAATGAGACCAAAACGGTCCATATCGGTTCAGCCAGTGCCGAGATAATCCAGTGCATTTTTTTATCAACATCCCACCACACACACAGACATTTGCTCAGAATTTGATTCTGAGTCGATAGGTATACGTGAAGGTGGGTCTAGGAGGTCAAATTAAGAATTAAGTTTTTCAAGTGATTTTATAGCCTTTCCTCAGTAAGGTGAGGAAGGCAAAACACCATTTTTAATTTTTATTTTATTTTTTGATGTTTTAGGGGACATCAAATTCCAACTTTTCATAAATTTCCAGGTTGTGCAAAAAAATTTGACCGAGTTATGATTTTTTTAATCAATACTGATTTGTTTCAAAAAATCGATACATTGATCGCAAAAAAAATTTCAGCTTCTACTTTCGATGTAAAATCAAATTTGCAATCAAAAAGTACTTTAGTGAAATTTTGATAAAGTGCACCGTTTTCAAGTTAAAGCCATTTTTAGGTAACTTTTTTGAAAAAAATCGCGGTTTTTAATTTTTTTTAAATATTAGCCCACTTTTGAAAAAAATATTTTTGAAATGCTTCTATAATTTGCTTTTTTGAACTTTGTTGATACGACCCTTAGTTGCTAAGATATTGCCATACAAAGGTTAAAAAACAGGATTATTGATGTTTTCTAAGTCTCACCCAAACAACCCACAATTTACTAATGTCGAAATCTCAGCAACTAATGGACGATTTACAATGTTATAATGTGAAACATTCGTGATTGCCGATCTTTTCATAATGTTTAAACCAAGACTAACATTTTAAAAGGGCGAATTTTTGGCCCTTTTAAAATGTAAGTCTTGATGTTTTCAAGTGTGGGAAACATGTGCACTAAATAAAAAAAAAGGAAAAACGTTACCTAAAAATGGCTTTAACTTGAAAACGGTGCAGTACTTTTTGATTGCAAATTTTTTTTTTTACATTGATTTTACAAATAAATGAAATTTTTTTTTGCGACCAATATGTCGATTTTTTGAAAAAATCAGTATTGATTAAAAATTCATAACTCGGTCAAAGATTTTCTGAAAAGTTGGGATTTGATGTCCCCTAAAACATATTAAAAAATAAAAAAATAGATAATAAATGTGTTTTTTTGCACATCATGTTATAGTGACAAAAAGTTGAATAAAAAATCACCAAAAAAATTTACCATGTAGCATTTTTTCAGTATAGTCCTTATCCATACCTAAAACTTTGCCGAAGACATCAAATCGATTAAAAAATTCCTTCAAAAGATACAGATTTTTGAATTTTCATACATCATTTTTGGATGGACAGCTGCCAAATTTGTATGCAAAATTATATTGACGAACTAATGATGCATAATTGCTTCTTTTGGCAAACTGAAAGAACCACAAGAGTTTCAGCTTGATTGAAAAATACAAAAATTAAAATTCTAGAAAAAAGACCGATTTCGTAGAGAATTGCTCAATAATTTTCAGCCTGAAATGGCAATGAGATAGAAATTTGGTGTCAAAGCGACTATTATGTAAAATTTGACGCCCGATTTCATGGTGTTCTCTAAATTCCGAAAAAAGGTATTTTTCATCGAAAGAAAACACTAAAAAAGTTTTAAAACTCTGACATTTTCCGTTACTCGACCTTTTTTTTTGTTATTGTCTTTTCTAAAACTTTGTAGAACATTATTACACTCTAAAAAATAATCCTGCAAAGTCAGGAAAAACACGAAATTTGAAATGAAAAATGTTGCTCTTAAGAGGCAGTATTTGTAGATTCTGCTCGGTTTGTTCTAGAGGTCGTATCGAGGTGCTCCGATTTGGATGAAACTTTCAGCGTTTGTTTGTCTGTGCATGAGATGAACTCATGTCAAATATGAGCCCTCTACGACAAAGGGAAGTGGGGTAAAACGGGCATTGAAGTTTGAGGTCCAAAACACATGAAAAATCTTAAAATTGCTCGCATTTCCGTAAAACTTCATCAATTCCAACTCTCTTAGATGCATTCGAATGGTCTTTCAAAGCCCTTCAAAATGTGCTATAGACATCCAGTATTGGTTTAACTTTTTCTCATAGCTTTTGCAAATTACTGTTAAAAATGGATTTTTTTAAAACCTTAATATCTTTTTGCAACAGCCTCCAACACCCATACTCCCATAGGTCAAAAGATAGGTAATTTCATGGACTATAAGTGCCGTCTTCTTGGCCTATAGGGCAAAAACTAACGTTGTAAAATGTTTGTTCTAGAAAAATCGTAAAACTATGAGAAAAACTGCGATTGCGATTTCATGTGTTTTGGACCTCAAACTTCAATGCCCGTTTTACCCCACTTCCCTTTGTCGTAGAGGGCTCATATTTGGCATGAGTTCATCTCATGTATAGACAAACAAACCCTGAAAGTTTCATCCAAATCGGAGCACCTCGATACGACCTGTTTCACATCGGTGAAAAACTCGCTCTTAATGAAAAAATAACCCGAAAAGTGCATTAAATTTCCATTTAATAACATGTTCCAAAAAAAAAATACTGTCGAGCAACGGAAAATGGCAAAGTTTTTAAAACTATTTTAGTGTTTTTTTTATGAAAAATATGTTTTTTTCGGAATTCTTAGTACGCCATCAAATCGGGCGTCCAATTTTACATAAAAGTCCCTTTGACACCAAATTTCTATCTCATCGCCGTTTCAGGCTGCAAATTATTATCACGAGACAGCAAAAAACGGACCTTGGATTCGTGTTCAGGGATAAAAGTTCCCCCTGAGGACAAAGTTTCACGCAAATTGAAGAGTGGTGGAGAATTACCCACTCACTGATAACGTTTGAGTAAAAAAAAAATGTTTAAAATAAATTAAAATAAAACATTTTTGGGAGAATTGTTCCAAAAATTCGCCTGGATCCTCTTGGTGCTGCATGTGTTCTGTTTTGTTTTCAGCTTTTAATCGCTAGGGAAATTAAATGTAATAGAAAGAACATTGATTTTCAGCAGGTGCATGATGTGATGAGAAAAATCTGATAATTTATTAAATGGAGTTCATTTACTACTGCCACAACCACTTTTGTTCCCCAGATGCATTTCACTGTAGAAGGGTATATATTATTTCACCTTGAGTTAATCCCCTTGATGCAAAATCAATACCGTTTATTGCTCGGTATAAATCATGCCAGGTCCAGCTAAAGAGTATACAATATAAAGTTAAAATAATTTCAATAACGTTTCTTCTTCTCAATGACGTGATCTGAATACTGGGTTCGCTCATTATGAGCAATTTTGGCCTTAAATATCTACTAGCTGAAAGGAAAAGCCGTTTTTGTTTATTAATTAAATTTGCCGCATGTAATGTTGTAAAATCAAAAAATCAAAAGAACAATCAACTAGAAAAAATACAAAAAATCAATTGCTTTGATGTCGATGTGATCTCTAAACACCATCAACCTTCTCTCACACTCTCTAGCCTAAATCTGGTAATCCCATTGGCACTGGTCAATCTGGTTAATAAACTTTTTCCGTTTTTACCCTACGAGAAGGCACGTTCCTATAAATCAGACCCGAAACTGCCCCGCTGTAAATAAATCATCCGCTTCACTTATGAATACACACACACGCTTACAGACAAACATATGATTTTTTTTAGGCCGCAGTCCCAATTTTTTCCTGTACGACAAGCTCCCCATTAGTGGTCCCCTTCTCCCAAATTCCATTTGCAAAAAAAAAAAAAACGTTTCTGTTTGTCGATCATTTTGTTTCGCATCATGTGTGCCGAAAAATTCTTAGTATTTTTGTTTTTATTCGGGATACGAGGGTCAAAAGACACACATACACATAAGAAAAATTTGAAAATTTATCGTTTCGTTAAGTAATCAGATATTGTTACTCAAGGTTCGCCCCTTTTTCTTTATTTCAAAATAAAATAAAACTTGAGGCCATTCCAAATATTTTGATAAGATTTTTAAAGTAAAATCATAATGGTTCCCATTTTACCCCACCATCACCCGATACCATTCGCTCTGGCCACATTAAATTCGGTCTAATAAAATTTTGTATCGCCCATAAAAATGGTCCAAAAATAAACCAACACGGTGAAGCACACGACGCGACGCTGCTGCTGGCGGCATTCGGCGTCGTCCGTCGTGTGTTCGCGTCGTTCTGTCAGCCGAGGTAAAGTGGCTGTGATGGTGGTGGCGACGCGGCAGGTGAAGATGATGTTGTGATACAGACGCGAAATTAAAACAAGACCAATAACCCAAAACATACAAACACACTCACAAGCGTTCGTCGCCCGCCGCAGGAAGCACTTTGTGACCGTGACGGGGCAAAATAGAAGTGGAAAAAAATGCAATGAAAACGACAATATTTCTCGCTTACTTTTTCAAAAGGTCCTATGTACATAGGAAACCCATGGCGCATTGTTGATGTGGTAGCTTGTTTCAGAGAGTGGTTTGACGTTTCGAAACTTCAATTTCCAACGTTTTGGTAAAATAATATTAATCTTTTTTCTTTATTTCTAATCCAGAATTGAGATTTAGTGTCAACAAGTAGTAATTGCCTGTCTATAATCACTTAGCTTAGAATAATTAAGTAAAGTTAAATAGATAAGTTACTTAGAAAGGTACGCAAGTACGGTCGTCATCTACAATCAAGTTTTCAACTTGCTGAGCTTATATACGTTTTTATGCAGTTGTTTGTTTACCTTTAATATGGAAACGTCAACTTACCGTAGATTTTGAAATTTTCCAAACCATACGGCAAGTTTTTAATTTGACATTAGAAGAACACATTCATTTCCATTGATTCAAATTCTTAAGCTTAGTGCAATTTTCTAAGCAAAGTGATTGTAGATAGGCCATAAAGCTTGTAAAGAGATGCATTTTTACATTTTTTTCTTAGGCCGTTGTAAATATTTTTCAAAGTTTTTGACGACCCCCCACCCGTCAAAATCGGTCCGAAAAATCAGGGGGTAAATTTGTTTTTTTCAAGAAGCATTTTAAACGAAATAGAAGTCTAAAAAACTGAAAACAAATTGAAAGCATTTTTCTGCATTTTAAATCATACTAAGCAATTCTCGGATCGATCAAACTTTTTTCATTTTAGTGGATTTCCACGGTACAGCACCGCAAAAAGATATTTTTTCGGCGCAAAAAATCCTTTTAAAACTTGGATATTTCAAAAAGGAATGATTGCCAAACAATTGATTTTAGTTGTAGCGAATGATGAGTACTACCGATTCAGAAAAGGTAAGATATACGGAAAAAATGTTTGCGTTTTTGTTATTAACGTTTTTCAAACAGAAATAAAATTTCTTAAGCTCCATATTTTTCAAATTTTGATATGTTTTAGGAGACAAAACCAGAAACTTTTGAGTCATAAAAAAAGTATGAACATAAATATTGCCGTCAGGTTATGATTTTTTGAAAAAAAAACTGTAAAAATAAAAATTCAACTCGAAAAACTTCAGGCTTCAGTTCATAATATAAAGAGCAATTCCAGCCCAAAACAGGAATTTTTAGGTACTTTTTTTTCGACCCTCTTTGATTTCAATGAAACTTTGTAGACATGTTATCCTACGCTTATATAAGCTTATATATTTTTGTGTATATGGAGCCAGTTTCACTCGATAATGGCATTTGAGAAGGGCGAACGTGTTTTCAATATTTTTGTATTTCGTATTTTAAATATGCTGAAGCCGTTGCATCGTATCAAAAAGTGGTCAGAGACAAACTTGTTGAAATTTGACGGGCTTTCCGAAAAAAAATACACTGATAGAAAAAAACACTCCACTTTTATGAGATTTATTATTTTTAAGTTTAAAAGTCAAATTTGAAGGTGAGCCCACGATTTTTTTTCGTTCAAATTTTTTGTGAAAATAGCCTAAGTTACGGAAATTGCTTTCCGCATAATTGATCGACGCCACCAACATCGTCAGCACAGCCGGCAACAGTAACCCAAACTGCGAACAAAGCTAAACTTCGTTTACCTCGCCGCGATTGAAGCAAGTCGCTCGATTAATGCTTTGCAAGCAAAACCTCAGTACCTCGTGTGTGAGGCTCTGGGGGACTTTTCGATCACAATAAAATCAGAACGTTTTGGACCGTCAAACTCAACACTTTGGAGTAATTAATTTAGAGAAAACCACCCTTGCATAATGGGACCTTTATAACTCCTAAGATGTTAAAAAAGACTCACGAAAAATGCAGGATGGAGCAACTCACCTAAAAAAATGCAAAAATCATTTACTGAAACTGTTTTTTTCTTTCAAAAGTGCTCTAAACATCAAAATTTTCAAAAACCGAATACGAGAGTCGATTCTCCAGACAATTTTACATAAAAGTCTCCATATTGATCATTGTCCTAAGTCCAATCCTTGTGAAGTTACAGCGGTTTTAAAAATAAAAATGTTGAAAAAATAGGTTTAAGGTGGTTTTTTGGCTATTGCTATGTGACAGACTTGATTTTTTCAGTCTCGAAAATATTTTTACCGAATAGCTCGTCCAATTTCCCATAAGTTTGTCTTTGACCACTTTTCAAAATAACTTGTTTTTTTGATGATTTAAGATAATTTACTATCCAGGTTACTATACTACACTGAAAAATATTATGTTTTCAGTTATGAGCTTTGTAATTAGCTTATATCTGTGCGTGGTATCTGAGCGTGGTAGCCTCTCACCCCAGTATGGCCTGGGTTCAATCCCAGACGGACCCGGTGGCATTTTTCGAGACGAGATTTGCCTGATCACGCCTCCTATCGGATGGGGAAGTAAAACGTCGGTCCATTTGCGTAAAAGACACACCACACATAACCTTCGGACGCCTAGAAATGAGCAGAAACTTGCAACAGAGACCACAAAAGACCCGGGGGTCGTTAATGTGGATTGCTTTGCTTTTTTTTTTGCTTTTTGATTGTCCAATCCTAAAATCATTTAATATTCCAAAATGGCTAAATATTCAATTTTATGCCCTGTAAGAGTTGATTCTGAAATTTAAAAAAAAATATTTTTTTCATGGATATCAGAAAATTTCACAACTGTTTAATTTTTTAGCATTACAATTTGTGAAACTTAAAAAACTTCAATTTTCATGTTCCTTTTTCTTTAATTCTCTGTATTTCAGCAATAAGAGGTCCAATTATCAATGCCTCTTGGGCAATTTTAACAGAAATTTTCTCATTTCTAAATTAGAAATGTTTTAACGAATACACAATCATGTACACCACTTTAAAAACATTTAACTGGAGTTTTTTCAGTTCAATTAAACTTTAAGTGGCTACCTATATCTTGAAAACAGAGTTCTTTATCAAAAAATCTGTGAAGTTTTTTTCGATTGCAAATTTGATTTTAAAGGAAAAAAGGAAGTAAGGAATTATAATATTGAGCTATACTTTTCTATACTTCTGGTACTTTTTTTATTTTTCGAACAAAACATTTCTCATTAACAAAAAAAAATGTCTTAAAATCTCAACTCGACAGCAACATTTTTGTCCAAACTTTACAACCGCTCAAATGTTGCGGTTATTTTTTTCGTTCCTAAAACATAATACAAAATATCTCAATTTATGAAGAAAAAAAGTTAATAAATAATTCGGCAATTTTTTTTCAATGAACCATTTTTTTTGTTTGATGGTCCTTATCAATACCTACAACTTTTTGAAGACGCGAAACCGATCAGCAAATTACTTCAAAAGTTATAGATTTTAGAATATTTACGTACCATTTTTGTACGGACACCCGAGCAGACGGAAATAACTTGGGAATAACATTTTTTATATTTAAAAATGCTAGGCCAATAACATTTTATGATATTTATGACAAGATTTGTTATTCGTCGTTATAATTTTTTTGTTATTGGATTGTTATTGTAATAACAGACTTATACATTTTTTAAGTTATTCTTCGAACAAATCTTTGTTATTATTTTTTGTTATTTTAACAACTAATCCGATCATCTCAATAACAGTTGGAGGTATTCTTCCAGAACAAAAAATGTTATTCCAAAGTTTTTTTTGGCTTTCAACCAATATCAGACCAATAAAAAATTGTGTTATGATAACATAAACTGTTATTAAACCCTTGTGCAAAAATGGATTTTTCAAGAAGATTCCATATCACTTTCTGTTATTTTAACAGTATTTTTTATTGAAATGGCATGACTTTTGTTATTACCGCCTGCCCCCCGGGCAGACGGTAATAACAAAATTCATGTCATTTCAATAACAGATTTTGTTAAAATAACAGAAACTGTTATTGAATATTCTTGCAAATAATTTTTGGAAGAAAAAATAATAACAGTTTCTGTTATTTTAACAAAAAATGTTATTGGGATGGTATTCAATTGGAAATGTGGAATAAGATAATAATAACATAATGAGTTATGTTTTCCATCAAATTCCATAATAACAGGAATTGTTATTGGTTTGATATTCCACTGGAAATCTGAAATAAGATGATAATAACAGTTTAAGTTATGTTTTTCCATTTCATTGCATAATAACAGGAACTGTTACTGGTATGATATTCCATTGAAAATGAGGAATAAGACGATAATAACAGTTTAAGTTATGTTTTTCATATTGTGACACAATAACATGAACTGTAATGAGTTTGATATTTGTCGGTTCTGCAACTGTTGAACAAGAGAAAATTTCTACTAATGTCCATAACAAGTCAAGCTAAAACCATCAGCTTCCCGAGCAGGAGGTCGAAACAAAACCATAACAGAAAAATAATATTATTTATTTTTTGTATCAAAATTGGAACTGAATCTTTTAATTTGCCAAAATTTAAATTTAAAGGTATTAAAATGTGTAAATCAAAAATATATTTTATAATATTTTTGTTACTGTGGATTTTTTAATATTTAGATTCCCCAGTGCTCTCTTAAGCTAACTAGACGGAAAACCTTCGGAAAAACCAGCAAGCTAAGTACAAGAGAGCACAGAGGCATCGATTTTCCAACTTTTTAGTACATATTTGTGACTTATTTATATCCACTAAAAGTATCGCTGTCAAATATCACTCAAAGACCGCTCATGGTAATTTTAAAAACATTTGCTGAAAATGCTGCTTAATAATCGTGGTTTATTGGTAAAAGGAAACGCAAATATGGTAAAATGAAGACTTATTTTATTAGGTCCTAAAAACAAATGTAAACTTTGAGTATATCTCGCTCACACCCTATGTCAATGTTCATTGGAGTTCTTCCCCTACTTCTTCTCCTTTACCTCCTTCTCGCCGTCCCTACCATCTTTCTCCTTCTCCTTTCCGTTCATCTTCACGTACTGCGTATCGGTAAAATTCTCCTGGGCAAGGTCCGGCAGCAGGTTCAGGATGTCCTGCAGCTGGTACACGATCTGGTGGTTCACCGGCAGCTGACCGTTGTCGACCTTCAGCAGGTAGTTCTTGATTTTGCGCAACTCTGAGCTTCAGTTCGCTGGCTGGTGATCTTATGCGTCAAATTTCCGACGGTCGTGTCCTTCATGTCCCGCAGCAGGAGTTCCACGCCCACCTCTTCCACTTCCTCCGCCCAGTTTCACTCGGTACGTGCTCAAAGGTCTTCGACGTGGGACTGCCGTCGTCATGCACCTCCTCCACCGCGATGTAAACCTCCTTCGGCAGACCCAGGTCATTCGGCATGGTATCGATTAAGACGAGCACCGAGAATTAGCTGATCCGGCGCTCATTGATGGAGATTTCGTTCTGGCACAGCTTCGGGCCCGTGTGGTTCCAGCCGACCAGCCGTTCGCGGACGTTCACCTTTTTGAAAAAACCGTACGTGTTCTCCAGGTAGTCGTGGTCCAGGAACCACACCGATTTGTCCTTGTTGTCCTCGTCGAAGGGGACCGCAAAGCTGTTGGACACGTCCAGCACGCTCTTGGACCTCCAGCAGCCGAGCAGCTTCCGTTTAAAGTGGTCCACCACGCTCAGCAGCACCAGCAGGTGCACAATCACCTTCGTGACGCTCGTTTCCGACAGCATCTTGGTTGCGGGTTAGTTTCCTCGGTCAGGCGGAACAGGTTCTCAAAGATTCCGGCAGGGTTTTGCCTCAAATTCGTGCGGACAATGTTTATTTTGCCACTGATAAATCTGAGTTTCAAAATTCGGATGATGATTGAGATTTTTCAATTTAGTTTGGTTTAACTGTCAAACGTCTGTCACCTTGTCCCTTCAAATCAAGGCTGTATATCATAGGTACTCGCGATCTTGCTTTGCATTAGTGTGAGTGCATGACTCCGTGCCACTAAAACCAAAACAATAACAAACAAACAATACCCCGTGCCAGGAAAACCAAAACAAAAACAAAGTCAGTGTCAGTGGAGTGAGAGAGTCAGAGATAACGATTTTGACAACCGCACTACTACACACTCAATCGCGAGTACCTTAGGTAGAAAGCCATGCCTTCAAATCAGGGTAGGATTGAGGGGACCCTGATAGACTGCAGTCCCGCGGTCGTGCGATTCGAAGCGTTATCTGCTCGATGTCGATTGAGTCCTGCCATTTTCGAGCGTTTGTCGTGCGTTTTGATCGAATGTCAAAATGGCGACATCTAGTGTGTGTAAAAATCTTGGCAGGCGTTGATAAAAATTATTGACAGATACATTTTCGTGGGTTTCCAACGTGATAAGATTTTTTTTCGTAGTGAAATTATATTTTGTGAAAAAAGCAGATTCTGGGCTGGATGGAACCTAGACCTACCAATAAACTAATGAGGTAATGAATATTTAAATTATGGTTTGTTCAGACTTTTTGTTAAACCAGATTTTTATTTTAGATGGAGTTGAAAAAAAAACAAACGGCCACCGAGGATAAGACCAAGGATGTACCCAACCCGAGTTCCGAGCTTGGCATCTGTGCTATACGAGACACAAAAGGCCACCCCTGCACAAATATATTGGAATTTGTTCAATCAAATCTTTAGGTGGAAAAATTAAATGTGACATATTACCCTTACCTTCATTTGACAACCATAATAAAAAAGAATAGTTTGCAAATAAAAGTTCTTTATTTTTCATCAAATCAACCCAGAAAATCCGAAACGAGAGCACCCGACAATGGCAGGACAATCTAAATAACAAAGGCGCCCGAAAACGGCCCGACAACGGCCCGTCAACGTCGATTTTCTCAAACGTCGATTTCGACGATCGTCGGACAAAGTGTTGCATATACGCACGAAAAGGGCCCGAATTCCGTCGGACAAACCGTCGGAATTCGGGCCGTTTTGTCGAGCCGTCGGACGGATTTCGGGCCGTTGTCGGCCCCGTCCGTCAGTCAGGGGATGTCTGAAAATTCTTACAGATATTTTAATACACTTTTACAGATTTTACAGATACAGTTTCCTTTACCCATTTTGGAGTATACTCCAAAATGGGTTCGAGAAGAGTGATCACAAAGATGGCTTCCAAGTGAGTCTATGATGATTAAATCTATATTATATTAATATTTTTGTTTATTTTTGGTATGTTTTGTTTGTCAGGAGGGTTTCACGAACTTGATACATGCAATGTTAACATTGCCACATTGAACTATATAAAAAGTAAGGAAATTAACATCTATTTCAGAAACAATATTAACAATCCAAAAATAAACCTTCGAAAAAAAAAACTTCATATACTTACACACTTTTACCACAGAGTAAGACAGAGTTCGCACTGCCTCTTGATTTTTGGTTCAACTTGGTGGTACATCGCAGGTACATCGCACGCCTGCTACCAGCAAACCTTATGGAGCCAAAAAATTGAATGACATTTCTTCGGACTGGGCACTCTGGGTTACTCTGTGCTTTTACGCTCATACGATTATTCGACGGTAACATTTCAAAAGGCATCATGTACATTTTGACACTTTCTGGGTTATTGAATATTCTGAAAGTACTCCTAATAAGCTACCTCTCCACCAAAAATGAGCAAAAGTTACTTCAGTAAAGTCTGTTTAATCATGATTTTAAATAAAGTAACATAAACAAAATCTCTGCCATCAGCAGTCCCTGTTTATATAGCCCTGTCAACCTGTCAAACAAAAGACTACATAAACCTCGTGACGAAAAAAAAGCAACATGAACAAAGCGCCATGTACATTCGGCGAAGAAAAACGAATCATAACAAAGCGCCCCCCTCAATGACAGCAGGGTGATATCGGCGTTGATGATTTCAAAAGGAGTTATGTTTGTTTTACTCAAATAAAATTACGGAAATGATGTTTTATTGAATTTGGATGATCAAGTATCAATAAAAGCAACGTTTTTCATCGTTTGTTATTATTAGAACATCTTATTTTGCTTTTATATTAAAATGGGAATTGAAAATGGATGCTCAACATTCAAATGCGTTTTTCTCAAAACGCATGGTTTGTACATGATGCTTTTTGAAATGTTGGCGTCGTATTCTTAAACATTATTGAATGCCACATTTAAAAAAAACTTTTATGTGAGTAATAACGCACAACATTACTTAATTCCACCGAACAGTGTACGTATGTTTACATTCAGTCTGCGCGCGCCGCATAAACAGCAGCAGCGGCAGCAGCTGAGTGAGTTGTCGCAGTAGGCTGTGTTTGTTTGTCCCGTCGTGTGTGTTTTGTTTACATTCACCGAGAGGTGATTGAATCGTCGGCGGAGGAAAGTGGAAAACCTCTAGCAGGAGGAGGAATCCTCCTGCCAGTTCCTACCCACCGTTTCATTGGACAGCAGGATCAGTCCACCGCCTCAACCGAAGCAACAGAAGCTGAGTTTCTCGATCCGATCGTGAGTTTTGATTGAAAGGTAAGCTATTGTTTTTTGTCTCTTGAGTGATTGTTATTATTAGTTTTCGAACTTATTGGATAACGCTCAAAAACAAAACAATGTAAATGGGCCAATGTCGAATGGTACCGTCTATCCTGCTCATGTCAGTTGATGTTTACATTAGGAACGAGCAGGATAGACACTGTGTAAACTTTGATATTGGCCCAATTACAATGTTCTGCAAGTTGTTTTGCTAGAAATGATCTATTTTTTTATTATATTTTTTGGTTTTAGAACGAATCTGAGGAAATCATATCGCTGGGCATTCACATACTGAAATTTATTAGCAAGGACTCGACCGGAATTGGATTATTGCATGGAACCAATGCTGTACTCGCTGCCGTCGTCCCAGTTTGAGTAGTTTATCTTTGAGTTTAGCGATCACAACTACCGGTAGGTTCAAATATTATTTGAAAAGTTACAGTGAGTTCAATAGTTTAATTTCTGGAGCAACATTTGAAAAGGGCGCATAAGCATTTTGACAGCTGCAACTATTTTGCAATTTCCCAGGCAATAAACAACTATTTTACAAAACCCATAGTGTTGAATGGTAGCTGTGGAGGTCAGCTAATGTTTCTCATTTCGAATTTTGAGAAAAAGTTACCTGAAGCTTGAGAAATAGCAAAATAGTTCAAACTGTCAAAATGCTTATCCGCCCTTTTCTCGTGTTGCTCCAGATTTCAGGTACCACGATGACGGTTCGTTAAGTCCGTTGCCATCGGCGGCGAGCCACTCAATCCCACAGGATGCTTCCGTCATGTTCTCGGATTCTCCGCCAACGACGCAGGTCTTTATCGGGTTCCTGCAGACAGGCGCAAACACGTTCAAAAAGGACTTTTATAACCTCAAACTGACCGGTAAGTAATCTTGATCACCCTTGACATAAGCTTAACTTTTTTTAAACTCGCTCCGCAGATCGTGAGTATCGCGTGTTGTACGAAGCGGCCAAGTGCATTCATAAGTCGTACAAGGGGCGCAAGAGTCGCATTAAGGAGCAGGATAAGGTGCGATCGGCGGCCGTCGTCGTCCAGAACTACTACCGGCGGTATAAACAGCACGCGTACTAACGCCAGATGTCCAAGGCGGCCGTCAAAAAAGTCCCAAACCGGTGGAGGTCACTAGGCTGTCACGTATGGCGTGAGCGGCGCAGTGGACAGTTTTTCGGAGGGGCGTCCAGGTCGACGGCGCGTTAATGCAAGAAGCAGCATTCGCCTCAGCAGCAGCATCACATGAACAATCAGGATGGTTCCTCGAAGGAACCGAGCCGGTCGAAACCGTTGTGGTGAGTGGTGCAGGACTTGATGTAGGTTGTGTGAGACTTAGGGGATCTTTTTTTTTTTGCTGACGAACTTATTTGCAGCGAACTCAGAATCAAGCCGCAAGGAAAATTTAATAATTTATTATGAGACAATCGATTAATATATCATTAATAATATCATTTTGAAACGCTCTTTTGTTATTTTTTATGGCAGCAGTCATAGTCAGTTGAACTAATTAAAATATGTTGGACCTCTGGTTTGTCTAGTGAGTTAGAGTTATATCATGCACACATGCGGAATAGTTTCACAATTCACCGAACTACTACGCGTCCAGAACATTCCAACAGAAAGTTCAGCAAACAGGACAATCAAACGACTTAAGACAGCGCTAGTTCCGTGCAAGATATGTCAGAAGAGAGTAGGTTGTTTTCAAATGATTAATAATTATTTTCAACTTTTTTCAGAAAAGCGGTTTTCAAAAGAGTTGCAAACGCCGCCTGAAGAATATTATCAGATTTTATCTGTGGAGATGAATATCACCAACACGAGCATCTTTAGATAAGTGCATTAATTGTTTTCTTTTGAAAGAATATGACACTTTGTGATCATTTTTATTAATTTTTAGGTTGAACAGCAACTAGGACCAACAAATCCACTCAAAAAAAGTAAAATTTGACGGTAAGTCAGCACAGTTTTAAGCCTTTAACCAACACACTAAAAAGTTAAAAATCAATGAAAAAAATTGCGAGTTGTGTATCAAAGATACCTTTTTCAAAACATATTTTGATATCAGCATGAAAAGCATTATTTTTTCTGTTACAATTTTGATATTTTTTTTTATCAGATTCAGATTTCTATTTGATAAAATAATAACAATTTTTGTTATGCAATCAATCCATATAAATAACAGTTTTTGTTATTTTGGTGCTCCCCATCCACCGGTCAGAATAACAAACCTTGTTATTCTATTGTTCTGGATTCTATGTTATTAGTATGTTATTGCAATAACAGAGGAATAACAATTTAAGTTATTTTTCGAACAAATCTTTGTTATGGAAATTTGTTATTTTAACAACTAATCCGATCATCCCAATAACGGATTTTGATCTTCTCACAATATCAAAAACTGACCTTCCCAAGTTATTTCCGTCTGCTCGGGAAATGATATATCAGAAATAGCTATCTAAAAACAGATTTTGATACAGCCAAAAAATATTGCAATCTGTTTTTGATACAATTTTGATATTTTTAGTTATTTTTTATCTGTTTTTGTTTCTGTTACAAACTTCTGCTCAGGTAACTTTCTATGTGATAAAATCACAACACTTTTTGTTATGCAATCAATCCATATAAATAACAGTTTTTGTTATTTGGGTGCTCCCCATCCATCGCTCAGAATAACTAACCTTGTTATTCTATTGTTCTGGATTCTATGTTATTAGTATGTTATTGCAATAACAGAGGAATAACAATTTTAGTTATTTTTCGAACAAATCTTTGTTATGGAAATTTGTTATTTTAACAACTAATCCGATCATCCCAATAACGGATTTTGATCTTCTCACAATATCAAAAACTGACCTTCCCAAGTTATTTCCGTCTGCTCGGGCCATTAGTCTGTTATTACAATAACAATCCAATAACAAAAATTTCATTACGACGAATAACAAATCTTGTTATAAATAATATAAAATGTTATTGGCCTAGTATTTTCGTATATAAAAAAATATTATTCCCAAGTTATTTCCGTCTGCTCGGGAATGGCTTTTTTGGTAAATGTGAAGGTCCACAAAAAGTTTAAGTTAAATAAAAAATGCAAAAATAAATAAAAATGCATGAAATCGGCCGATTTCGTAGAGAATTCTACAGCTGAGCAATTCTCTACGAAATCGGCCGATTTCATGCATTTTTATTTATTTTTAAAGTAACAACCACAAATAAAAACCTACAACTAGTTGACAAAGTGCTACCTGTTCACGACGCCGCAAATAAAATCAATTATGCGGTTACCGGTTGCAATGTAACAAAATCGCCAAACCATTTCGATATCAAATGACACTGCAACAGATAACAAGCTTCAGTGTTTACAAAACCATTAGTCTCAATTGCAATGCAGCGGAAGCCACCGGGGACCACAGAATGTGCTTGCAAACAAACCAAACGAACAAACCACAATTCATTACGGAGTAGCCAAAACCACAATTACTGTTGGTCCTACTGGTAAGTTTGACCATCATTGTCAAAGGAAGAGGAAGTAGCATTCCCGACTAAATTTTCAAATTAAGTATACACTCAGGTTACACTCAGTTGTATTTTAAAGATCACTTGAAGTGAGTTATTTGTATTGTTAATAGTCTTCCTTAAAAATATGTCTTTTTAAAGTAGATTGCATCTTCCAAGATGATTGCAGGATTTGATAAGGTCTTTAAGAAGATAATTTCCCTCATGAAATGTGCAGAACATGGTGGTCCAGAAACTACGTAACGCTCCAAAAAACCGGGTGAACTTTGTGTCTCGATGAGTGCTCTTATCACTGCTCAGAGCTTTTCAAAGTGCACTCCTGCCGGAAGTGCTTATGCAGCTCTTGAAAATGTTTTCCTTGTGCAGCAGTGTCCTTATTCCCAGGATGCTGTGTTGCATCAGCAACTGCAGCCCTATATGCGGGAATGTTTATGACCTAGGGTGAGTGTATCTTATGTGGGTCTACCAAAAATCTATAAAATAATCTGAAATTAATTTTAGATCAAGGAAAACAAAAATTAGACAAATTGAAATTTGATTACTTCCTTAGGTCCAAATAAGTGATACCACCGCTCTTGTAGTGTACACTGACCTAAAAACCACTCTCTGGCCCCGTATAATATAGACCAGGACGCCCCCTGAAAGCGCAAACAAGAGTAAATCTCGCACGGACGGAGATGACTTTCCGCCATCAACTGGAAAACGAGCCAACCGAAGGCATCCCCCAGTGGGAACCAGGACCAAATGTCACTCTTACCGGACTGGAGCGCTCATTCCGCTGGACTGAACCTAATTCCTGTGTTTTAACCTAGATATATTTTTGCAATATAGGACGGCGATGTTCGTGAAAAAAAAGGAAATCTGGCACGTGTGTGAAATGATACTTTTGAAGAGGGGAACGGTGAGGCGGGAGTTCAATGCCCCTTGACCGTTATGCCACTGGTTATACCACTGGTTTAATATTGCTTTCCTTTTGAAAATTCCAATCTATTTTCAATATCGACTTTGTCGTTGCAGACAATTGGTTTATTTTAATGAAAATAAAAACAGCAGGAAACAATTTTCATTTCCCTCAAATTGATTTATTTCAAAACTTCTTTTAAATAAGGCTAAATATTATTTACTAATGAAAATGATAAAAAAAACTGGTTAGTGAAACTTTGCCTGCCAAGCAAATTCAATCAAACCTGAAATTTCAACTCAATTAAAGTTGTCTGAATTAAACTACTACGCACTAAAATGTTCTCAATTTAAAAATGTGATAGATCGATAAACATATTTTCAAAACTCGTTTTGAGAACATTTTGTTATTTTTTGCTGTGGAAAATTATTTTGTTGTGTTAAAATGAGAAAATCAGTGCTCGTATAAAAATTATAAATTGCCGATGGAAGTAAGGTTTTTTTTTTAAATCAAATTCAAAGAAAATGATTTGTAACTTTTTTCAATTGTTGCTGATTTTGTTTATATTACAATCATTTTAATTATACTGCAATTCCCCACGAAAACAGCATGGAAAAAAAAACAAAAGTGCTCGGATCGGGCTCAAAATTTTTCTGGGGGTTTCCTGGCCGAAATAATTAGACCTGTGTTTTTTTGTTTGGCCATTAGGGTGGCCTACGCCGTGTTAGGTCGGTCTGAAAAATGGCCATTTTCGTCGATTTTCGCCAAAACCACTTTTTTCGAAAAATCATAACTCCTCGCCATTTCAACCGATTTCAATTGTCTTATACGCAAATGAAAGGTGATAAGTTGGCCTTTCAAAAAATAATAGTAGGGTAATTCTCTACCAACTCACACGAAATCGTGAAAAGTTGCCCCGACCCCTCTTCGATTTGCGTGAAACTTTGTCTTAAGGGGTAACTTTTGTCCCTGATCACGAATCCGAGGTCCGTTTTTCGATATCTCGTGACGGAGGGGCGGTACGACCCCTTCCATTTTGAACATGCGAAAAAGAGGTGTTTTCAATAATTTGCAGCCTGAAACGGTGATGAGATAGAAATTTGGTGTCAAAGGACTTTTATGTAAAATTAGACGCCCGATTTGATGGCGTACTCAGAATTCCGAAAAAACGTATTTTCATTGAAAAAACACTAAAAAGTTTAAAAATTCTCCATTTTCCGTTACTCGACTGTAAAATTTTTGGAACATGTCATTTTATGGGAAATTTAATGTACTTTTCGAATCTACATTGACCCAGAAGGGTCATTTTTTCATTTAGAACAAAATTTTTCATTTTAAAATTTCGTGTTTTTTCTAACTTTGCTGGGTTATTTTTTAGAGTGTAACAATGTTCTACAAAGTTGTAGAGCAGACAATTATAAAAATTTTGATATACAGACATAAGGGGCTTGCTTATAAACATCACGAGTTATCGCGATTTTACGAAAAAATGTTTTGAAAAAGTTACTTTTTGCGTTTCTCTTTGTTTCGTCGTCCGTGTCTGTCGCGGGTGACCATGAACGGCCATGATCAACGACGACCAACTTTTTCAAAACTTTTTTCGTAAAATCGCGATAACTCGTGATGTTTATAAGCAAGCCTTATGTCTATATATCAAAATTTTTGTAATTGTCTGCTCTACAACTTTGTAGAACATTGTTACACTCTAAAAATAACCCTGTAAAGTTAGAAAAACACGAAATTTTAAAATGAAAAATGAAAAATGACCTTCTGGGTCAATGTAGATTCGAAAAGTACATTAAATTTCCCATAAATGACATGTTCCAAAATTTTACAGTCGAGTAACGGAAAATGGGAATTTTAAACTTTTAGTGTTTTTCGATGAAAATACGTTTTTTCGGAATTCTGAGTACGCCATCAAATCGGGCGTCTAATTTACATAAAAGTCCCCTTGACACCAAATTTCTATCTCATCACCGTTTCAGGCTGCAAATGATTGAAAACACCTCATTTTCGCATGTTCAAAATGGAAGGGTCGTACCGCCCTCCGTCACAAGATATCAAAAAACGGACCTCGGATTCGTGATCAGGGACAAAAGTTACCCCTTAGGACAAAGTTTCATGCAAATCGAAGAGGGGTCGGGGCAACTGCTGTGTGAGTTGGCGGAGAATTACCCAGTAAGAAGTTTCAAAAATCTAGCCTAACATATGAAAAGGGCGTATGAAACCTTGAAATGTAGTTTTGACGGTGTCTGGGCCAAAGAGCCTATGTCTGGAAATATTTTTATCGGATTCTCCGGACATTTTTACATAACATATTAAAAAATGGGAGGAGTTCATTAACAGGATTCCGAGATATGATTTTTTGAAAATAAAATCCGTGTTTTTTGACGCGCCGCGCGCAAAAACCGAAGAATGACGAAATGAGCATGAGCATGAGCATGAGCATGGTTGACTGCCAATGAGCTGCTACTCCGTTATTGACGGATCAGCTGAAGTTAAACAATGAATCAAAAATGATCAGTGGGAGCCAACCATCCGTTCACTGTTTAACCTCTGAAGATCCCTTCTTTATAAGTCAATACCGGCGCCCTCCCAAGAAGCCTGCAGTTCAACGAAAGGGAGGAATGTTAGTCCGATAGTTGAAGTTGCAGATTCATCAAGCACATCGATTACCACAATCACTCACTCCATACGAATAGCGACACAAAAGCACACAAAAAAATTAACCTGAATAATCACGACTTCGCGTCCCCACTTCCAGCGCACCAATCAAAAAAAAAAAAAAAACCGAAGAATGACGAAATTGGCAAAAAATCAACTTTTTTCACTAAAACTGCGATAACTTTAAAATTTCAGCGATGACCTATAGATGTTTGGGTACCATATTTTTTATTAAAAGACGCAACCAATTTCGTCATTCTCTGGTTTTTGCGCGCGGCGCGTCAAAAAACACGGAATTCCTCCCATTTTTTAGTATAATATGTAAAAATGTCCGGGAAATCCGACATAGGCTTATTGGTCCAAAAAAACGAAACGAAACTATTGGCACTACGCCCCCCGGGGCATGGCCTTCCTCTAACGTGGGATTTCTGCTCCAGCGCCTCTGACGAGACAGGAGAAACCGGGACCGACGTTTTACTTCGCCATCCGATAGAAGCTCAGTGGATAAGGCGGGAATCGAACCCGCGTCTCATAGCATCATCGGGATCGGCAGCCGAAGCCGCTACCCCTGCGCCACGAGACCCACATTGGCTTATTGGTCCAGACACCGTCAAAACGGCATTTTAAAGTTTCATACACCCTTTTCATATGTTAGGCTAGATTTTGGAAACTTCTTACTATTTTTCTTTGAAAGGCCAACTTATCACCTTTCATTTCTGTATAAGACAATTGAAATCGGTTGAAATGGCGAGGAGGTATGATTTTTCGAAAAAAGTGTTTTTTGCGAAAATCGACGAAAATGGCTATTTTTCAGACCACCCTAACACGGCGTGGTCACCCTAATGGCCAAACAAAAAAATACGGGTCTAATTATTTCGGCCAGGGAACCCCCAGAAAAATTTTGAGCCCGGTCCGAGCACTTTTGTTTTTTTCCATGCTGTTTTCGTGGGGAATTGCTGTATAAATAATACTGCATCTCGACATAAGTCGAGTTCAAGTTTAATGGAGGCAAACAGCTAATTTAAAATTTTAAATAATTAAAAAAAAAATTAAAAAATAACAATAAGTGTTCACTAGAGCGTCCAATTTCCTGTCCCGGGAAAAAAAATCCCGGGAATTCCCCGGATTTCCCGAAAAAATATATTTCCCGTTTCCCGGGAAATTTGTAAATTTCCCGGGAATTCCCGAAATTCAAGCGTAAAAATTCAAGTAAAAACAATGACAGAACCTAACTTGATTTTATTCATTTCAACCAAATGTCAATTTCATGTCAAGGATTATTCAGATAATATTTATTTCTGAAGCATTCACAACTGGAAATAGATTTTGGTTTTTTGTTGGGCAACTTAAATAAGTATATAATGAAATGAAAATAATCTATTTTATTTTTGGTAATCTTTTTTAACGGAAATTGTTGTTATATCATTTGAAAAAAAGACCTGAACCCCTTCCGGCCAAGATCAAAACTGAGATTTGTTCAACTTTTTTTTGTTTTTACCGTGGAAGAAAATTTAATTAAAGGGTTGAGCAAGAAGAATTTGTTCAGGCGTAAGAGGATTAAATATGAAAAACATTTATAAATGAAACCACTTCTTGCACAATGAAAATTATTTTAAGCTAAGTCATTTGTTAAGCTGAATACCATGCAAAAACATTTTTAAAAAACTCGCTCCAAATATTTGAAAGCTTTGAGTGATTTCTTGAAGTAGTGTTTGAAGTAAAAAAGCACGAGAAGTTAGATTTTAAATGTAAATTCAATTATTATCTATTTATTCATAAAATGAAACGAATAAGACATGTTCTGGAAAAAAGATATTTGCCATGAAAAAATAAATTCTGCATGAATTTTTTATTCAATTTCAACTTTATCTCAAGTTGGTCACAGAGACAAATTTAGAAGCAGTTTTATGGTTGTGGTGCATGGATTTTACTCACTATCCAAACACTTTGATTTAAAAAAAAAATGCTACCCAACAAAAAATACAGATGACATTTTTTTGATTTGGTACGACAGCATATAAAATTAGATAAATAAATATTTTCTAAAAATTGCATGATTTTTTCAAGCAGTCAAGCCATTAATTGATCCTCACACCCATTTTGACCATTATAATCGCTGTTTTATACAATTTTGTAGCAAAATATGGTTCAAAAGCAAGATCAGAATAATTTTTGATAAATTTCAAATTTCCCGAGAAATTTGTTTAAAATTTCCCGTTTCCCGGGAATTTTGAAACCCCGGGAAATTGAACGCTCTAGTGTTCACGTCACGGCGTGTTTTCTGAACAACCGTTAAAAGAAAAATAGTCATAGCATTTTTCAAAAGTGTATTATAGCAAATTTTGGCAGCTATCCGAATGCCTCACAGAGCGAAATGTTTCATCGAGAAATTTCTGAGAAATCTACTTTTTTCTGTTTTTTAATCTGTTTTTGGATTCCATCATTATTTTCTTGAAATTTTCTAGTAACAGTTCAGACACTTTTCAAATGAAATGTTTCATGTGTCATTTACTAATCATAGTGTTCAAAATAATTTAAGAAAAAAACTTTGTAGAAGGTTGCGCAACATTATGAAAATTTAGTTTGACTAAATTTTTAGATATGTGGAATTTATTCAGAAATTATAATTCTAAAACCAAATTAAATAATATTTTTTTGAAGAATAATAAAATAAAAATAAATAAATAAAATGACAATAATTATTTGAGCATTTGTAGGGGGTTTTTAGGGTAATTTTGGATTTTTTTAATAAAAAAATTAAGCAGTTTCATGTATACAAATTAAACTAAAATTACTGTAGCAAGTTGCAGGAGAAATACTTTTTATGAGTTTGAAATGATCTTTTCTGATATTATAACAGTCTTGTAAATCTCATCTTTATTTTAAACGTTTTCCAAAAAAACATTGACTTTTTTATATAGTTTGGAACGGATGATTATGTTTATTTTTTTGTTGGAATATTGAAAAAATATTAAATTTTGACAAAGGACTTTGTCTTAAAGCTCTATCTGCGGTGTCAATGCAAAATTTTTCGAAAATGTAGCGTTACCGTCGCAAGCCCTCGGCGTGACATTCTGTTTCTGTTGCGTAGATGCCGTGAAAACTATTTAAGCTAAAAGTTAGCCTCTGGAGGATTTAGTGTCCATCAGACTTTCATCAAAGACGGACCTTACGTTGGGAATTTTATTGCTCACACACACACACACGCAGGTGGTGCACGAACTTGAGAGGAGGTCCAAGAAGTTATTGACGGTAGCCAGAACGGTCACCGGAATACCGAAATTATTGGAAACAATTTGGTAGGATATCGGCCACACTCGGAGTGGCCAGTGCCCTGTGGGAAGGTTCTACCGGGAGGACATTTACGGAACCATACAAATTTTGGCAATATGGGTATCAAAATTCATGGTTTTTGATACTGGTAATGAAAATGACCATTTTGGCAGGATTGGCCACACCCGGAGTGGCCATTGCCCTGAGGGAAGGTTCTACCGGGAGGACATTTACGGAACCATACAAATTTGGGCAATATGGGTATCAAAACTCATGGTTTTTGATACTGGTAATGAAAATGAACATTTTGGCAGGATTGGCCACACCCGGAGTGGCCATTGCCCTGAGGGAAGGTTCTACCGGGAGGACATTTACGGAACCATACAAATTTGGGCAATATGGGTATCAAAACTCATGGTTTTTGATACTGGTAATGAAAATGACCATTTTGGCAGGATTGGCCACACCCGGAGTGGCCATTGCCCTGAGGGAAGGTTCTACCGGGAGGACATTTACGGAACCATACAAATTTGGGCAATATGGGTATCAAAATTCATGGTTTTTGATACTGGTAATGAAAATGACCATTTTGGCAGGATTGGCCACACCCGGAGTGGCCATTGCCCTGAGGGAAGGTTCTACCGGGAGGACATTTACGGAACCATACAAATTTGGGCAATATGGGTATCAAAATTCATGGTTTTTGATACTGGTAATGAAAATGACCATTTTGGCAGGATTGGCCACACCCGGAGTGGCCATTGCCCTGAGGGAAGGTTCTACCGGGAGGACATTTACGGAACCATACAAATTTGGGCAATATGGGTATCAAAATTCATGGTTTTTGATACTAGTAATGAAAATGGCCATTTTGACTGGATTGGCCACACCCGGAGTGGCCATTGTCCTGAGGGAAGGTTCTACCGGGAGGACATTTACGGAACCATACAAATTTGGGCAATATGGGTATCAAAATTCATGGTTTTTGATACTGGTAATGAAAATGACCATTTTGGCAGGATTGGCCACACCCGGAGTGGCCATTGCCCTGAGGGAAGGTTCTACCGGGAGGACATTTACGGAACCATACAAATTTGGGCAATATGGGTATCAAAATTCATGGTTTTTGATACTGATAATGAAAATGACCATTTTGGCAGGATTGGCCACACCCGGAGTGGCCATTGCCCTGAGGGAAGGTTCTACCGGGAGGACATTTACGGAACCATACAAATTTGGGCAATATGGGTATCAAAATTCATGGTTTTTGATACTGGTAATGAAAATTACCATTTTGGCAGGATTGGCCACACCCGGAGTGGCCATTGCCCTGAGGGAAGGTTCTACCGGGAGGACATTTACGGAACCATACAAATTTGGGCAATATGGGTATCAAAATTCATGGTTTTTGATACTGGTAATGAAAATGAACATTTTGACTGGATTGGCCACACCCGGAGTGGCCATTGCCCTGAGGGAAGGTTCTACCGGGGGGACATTAATCGAACAATACGACTTAGGGCAATATGGGTATCAAAATTCATGGTTTGGCCACTACGGGTGTGGCCAATCCGGGTGTGGCCAATCCGGTCAAAATTGTCATTTTCATTACCAGTTTCAAAAACCATGAATTTTGATACCCATATTGCCCCAAGTCGTATGGTTCGATTAATGTCCCCCTGGTAGAACCTTTTCCAGGGCACTGACCACTCCGGGTGTGGCCAATCCGGTCAAAATGGCCATTTTCATTACAAGTTTCAAAAACCATGAATTTTGATACCCATATTGCCCCAAGTCGTATGGTTCGATTAATCTCCCCCCCGGTAGAACCTTCGCGAGGGCACTGGCCACTCCGGGTGTGGCCAATCCAGTCAAAATGGCCATTTTCATTACCAGTTTCAAAAACCATGAATTTTGATACCCATATTGGCCCAAGTCGTATAGTTCGAATAATGTCCCCCGGTAGAACCTTCCGCACTGGCCACTCCGGTGTCAAAATGGCCATTTTCATTACCAGTTTCAAAACCATGAATTTTGATACCCATATTGCCCCAAGTCGTATGGTTCGATTAATGTTCCCACGGTAGAACCTTCCCGAGGGCACTGGCCACCGGGTGTGGCCAATATCTATAAATGTGGTCCCAAGCCCATTGCCCCAAATCATTCTGGTCCGGTGACCGTCCTTACAATCTTCATAAGAACAGAATTCCTCCCAATTTAGTGCACAAACTGTGTCTTTCAATGTGTGCGTGTGTGTGTGTGAGCAATAAAATTACCAACGTGGATCCGCTTTTGTCAAAACCTCGTAAGGCACTGAATTTTTCTGAGGCTATCTGTTAGCTTAAATAGTTCGCATGAAATGTGGCAACAGTGGTGCAAATTTTGCCTCCTCTCCTGTTTACGTGGAACTGTCACGCGAGAATGTTGCACCACTGTTGCCACATTTCATGCGAACTATTTAAGCTAACAGATAGCCTCAGAAAAATTCAGTGCCTTACGAGGTTTTGACAAAAGCGGATCCACGTTGGTAATTTTATTGCTCACACACACACACGCACACATTGAAAGACACAGTTTGTGCACTAAATTGGGAGGAATTCTGTTCTTATGAAGATTGTAAGGACGGTCACCGGACCAGAATGATTTGGGGCAATGGGCTTGGGACCACATTTATAGGATATTGGCCACACCCGGAGTGGCCAGTGCCCTCGGGAAGGTTCTACCGTGGGAACATTAATCGAACCATACGACTTGGGGCAATATGGGTATCAAAATTCATGGTTTTTGAAACTGGTAATGAAAATGGCCATTTTGACTGGATTGGCCACACCCTTAGTGGCCAGTGCCCTCGGGAAGGTTCTACCGGGGGGACATTATTCGAACCATACGACTTGGGGCAATATAGGTATCAAAATTCATGGTTTTTGAAACTGGTAATGAAAATGGCCATTTTGACTGGATTGGCCACACCCAGAGTGGCCAGTGCCCTCGGAAAGGTTCTACCGTGGGGACATTAATCGAACCATACGACTTGGGGCAATATGGGTATCAAAATTCATGGTTTTTGAAACTGGTAATGAAAATGGCCATTTTGACTGGATTGGCCACACCCGGAGTGGCCAGTGCCCTCGGGAAGGTTCTACCGGGGGGACATTATTCGAACCATACGACTTGGGCCAATACGGGTATCAAAATTCATGGTTTTTGAAACTGGTAATGAAAATGGCCATTTTGACTGGATTGGCCACACCCGGAGTGGCCAGTGCCCTCGGGAAGGTTCTACCGGGGGGACATTATTCGAACCATACGACTTGGGGCAATATAGGTATCAAAATTTATGGTTTTTGAAACTGGTAATGAAAATGGCCATTTTGACTGGATTGGCCACACCCGGAGTGGCCAGTGCCCTCGGGAAGGTTCTACCGGGGGGACATTATTCGAACCATACGACTTGGGCCAATATGGGTATCAAAATTCATGGTTTTTGAAACTGGTAATGAAAATGGCCATTTTGACTGGATTGGCCACACCCGAAGTGGCCAGTGCCCTCGGGAAGGTTCTACCGGGGGGACATTATTCGAACCATACGACTTGGGCCAATATGGGTATCAAAATTCATGGTTTTTGAAACTGGTAATGAAAATGGCCATTTTGACTGGATTGGCCACACCCGGAGTGGCCAGTGCCCTCGGGAAGGTTCTACCGGGGGGACATTAATCGTACCATACGACTTGGGGCAATATGGGTATCAAAATTCATGATTTTTGAAACTGGTAATGAAAATGGCCATTTTGACCGGATTGGCCACATCCGGAGTGGCAATTGCCCTCGGGAAGGTTCTATCGGGGGGACATTAATCGAACTATTCGACTTGGGGCAATATGGGTCTCGTGGCGCAGGGGTAGCGGCTTCGGCTGCCGATCCCGATGATGCTATGAGACGCGGGTTCGATTCCCGCCTTATCCACTGAGCTTCTATCGGATGGTGAAGTAAAACGTCGGTCCCGGTTTCTCCTGTCTCGTCAGAGGCGCTGGAGCAGAAATCCCACGTTAGAGGAAGGCCATGCCCCGGGGGGCGTAGTGCCAATAGTTTCGTTTCGGGTACCAAAATTCATGGTTTTTGATACTAGACATGAAAATTACCATTTTGATTGGACATTTTCCGAACCATACTTGTTTTGGCAATTTATTTCCACAGAGGCGCCAAAGATTGAAAACATTTTATAGGAATAAATTATTTAGGATTAAATACATAGGCAATGTTTTAAAAATATAAAATAAAATAGAATATTTTTCAGGAGTTTTGTACAAAGTTCTTTGTCATATTGGTCATGTAGAACATAACCACCTGCACCTTTTTTTGTTTAAATTTTTATTTTTCCCTTCATGTTGAGCTACTATTGTTCTACGAATAACTTAATTTCTCTTGTTTATGTTTTTCTTATTTTATGAATATTACTAAAATTTATATTTGTATTTATGTTGTTTAGTTTACGTTTTTTCTGATAGTATGTGGCTAAAACATTTTGTCTTTTTTTTCACTTCTTAATTGTTTGCATGTTCTTCACATTTTTGATTTAAGAATGAAGCCACTTTTATTCACATTGTTTGAAAATAAGTATCTTCTGGGGTCTGGGACAATAAAAAATACTGCATACTTGATTTTACATATAACGAAGAAAATATTAGTGGAAAACACAGCCTTAGTTGACCCTAGAAAAATGACATTTTTTTAAACATTGGCAAAGTCACAAAAAACAAGTCACACTACCAACCCTTAAATTTTTTTTCGAATTTTAAGAGTTTTTCTTCCCAATTCTTTTTGAATATCGAAAATTGGTTGATAAATTGATTTTTGGCAAACTTTTAGATCGAAGCCCGCCTAGAGGCTCATGTTCTCATGTTGAATTTATGTCTTAATAAGCTATTCTGGTTTTCATTTCTAAACAACATATTCAAAAACTAAAAATTGCTAATAACTAAATAAACACAATTTTGCAAAATGTTTAGCGATTGGCAACCGTCTACAAAGTTGCTTCTTGTCTAATTTTGCACATTTTGATGATTAAATGGCACATAAAACACATGCAAACCATCACACGAAATTGTCAAATTTAAAAAAAATCTATATTACGTCCTTTTGTCACCAACTTTCTAAAATCACTTCAAAAAAGAAGACATTATTTTCACATCATCATTTATAAAATTTCACGCAAATCGAATCGTATAAGTTGGTAAAGAAGATTTTTGAAGGTTGATGTCAGGAGACAAAACATAGTTAAAAAAAATCTGGTAATTTTTTTCGATTGATAGTATTTTTCTTTTAAATTTCCAAAAAGTGAATCATGGTGTTAATCTGTGATACATTTTGCCATTGCAATTTCCCTTTCTTCTAGGAAAAAAAAAAACTTTGAATTTAATTGTTATTACTCTGAAAATTCAATTTGCAACATGTGACTTTCTCTACAATTTGCCCTTTTCACAATTTGAAACTACTTCAAAATTCCCCGTAATGATAATATTCTCGAGCGAAACATGACGTCCAGTTTATGACCTGAAACGACGCGTCGTTTGGTTGTGGTTGAGTCAAACTAAAAAGTACACCAACCAACATCATCAGCATAATTTTAGTACCCTTTCCACGTTCACAGGAACCATCACGTGCTATGTCGAACTCATATCCAGCATCTCAAGTGCAAATGCCGGACGGATGGATAAACCGGAACCGGTGACACTTTTTTATGATGATGGCACCTTCTTGGACGTGTATTGATATTTGAGTGACATTTTATGTAACTTTTTACGGGACAAATTGTGTTGGGATGCTAATTTCAAAAGAAGTACTCAGTAACTTCATGATTGAGCCAAGTAAGGTTCGCTTTCATCACGTACAATCTACCAAATGTATGCCTTCAAACAAGTCCTGTTCAACTCGATTGAGTTCTTTTCACCTGGAAACTTATTTGCAGGGAAGTGATACTCCGTGCACACTATCAAGTGGTTACATCGATTTTACGCCAGCTTACGACCGCTCTTTATCCTTTCCGGACTCGGGCCACAATCTAAGAGCATAAAGGATGTCCCACGTTGTAAAAAGTGTTGTTTGCACCGTTTCCTTCCGGCTGTCAAGGGTGAAGTCGGCACCAAGGTCTTAAATGCAAAGGTTGGCGTCATAAGCGTATCAAACACAAGACTAGTTTCAACCTGACTCTTTCAGAGCCTGGTGTGTCAAGCGCAAGGTCCTGTCGGTTGAGGTTATGTTTTCCTTTGAAGTGCACTGTTGACAACAACGGTTCGCGTATCATATGTCTCTGCAACCTTTGCAAAGAAAGCATCCTCACAATTGCGAGAGCAGTCACTTTTATTATCCCCCGACTTTGAACCTTGCTGACAATTGATGGCACTGACAGTTGTAACCTCAAACCTTGAACCATCAAGCCAACTCCCTTTTTTCGAGTGCAAAGTCCTTCTCCCGACAGGGACGATCCGTGACGGTCAATATTTCACATTGTTTTACGGACTCGTTTTTTTTTTTGTTCCGTCTGCCCCCTTTAATGGGGCTAATTAATATTTATCTTCGGCCTGCATCATTATTTTCGTCACACCAGCGAGCCAGGGTGACACCGACGGAGTGTGGCCGGTCAACCCGAAATTGGGCACCACTTTCGTTCGACACGTTCCAGTGCGGGGACTCGGGAAGGCTTCGGGGTAAATTTTAAGTTTATGTCCATCGACTCTTGTTGAAAAAAATAAAATTTGTTGGTGCTTTAAACTTTACAAAATATTAAAAGCAATTTAAGGCAAAGTTGACAATAATTTACGAATTCGTGAATATATTTTTTTTAACCCAAAGTTAAAACACTCAAAAATGTCCCAGCTGTTAAAAATGCATCAATTGTTTATTTTTTAACTTTTCGATTCAACAAGTTTATCAACAAAAAACGAATATTTCCCTTCCCCCTTCCCCTCTTCCACTCTTCACAATAAGTTTTATGGATACCGTAACCCCGGTTTACGTTGACATTGAATGGACTTGAATTTATTTTTCAAATATTATTTAATCGTTAAGAGTATTCTCATGATTTATTTATTTTTATAACGTGTACTGGGCTAGGTCACACAATGCACATGCATGTTTCTATCTCTTTTTTTTTTCAAAAGTTTTTCTGTGAGGGCCTTAAAAATAGTTTCGTTGAGAATAAAATCGTTATTTAAAAAAACCAGGGTGACTTTGATAGCCACTGTGTTTACCTCTTTAACCTGATAAAAAGTTTTAAACTAACAGGTTCTATCTTTATCAAAATTCATATGAAATTATATTTTTTTCATTCATTTTTTTTACAGGAACGTGAGGAGATCCCCACGTCTCTTCCTCCCCTGTAGATTCAGAACTGTTTTGTTGTTTGATCATTTATGCTCAAATTCAATTCAATTCAACGTAATATTGAATGTTTGGTCCTTTTGAAAAGTTAGTCTTGATTTAAAAGTTTAGAAAATATTGTTTTCGAAAAGATCGGAAAATTTCAAGAATGTTTCATATTTCAACATTGTAAATCGGACCATTAGTTGCTAAGATATCGACATTAGAAAATTGTGGGTTGTTTGGGTGAGACTTAGAAAACATCAATTTTTCTGTTTTTAAACCTTTGCACGGCAATATCTCAGCAACTAAGGTTCGTATCAACAAAGTTCAATATAGAAAAATATAGAGAATTTTCTCAGCTTTTCAATTTTTTTTTCAAAAGTGGGCATACATGGGCACTAATTAAAAAAAATGAATAACTGCTACTTTTTTCAAAAAAGTTTCTTAAAAATGGCTATAACTTGAAAACAATGCACTTTATCAAAATTCCATTACAGTACTTTTTGATTGCAAATCCGATTTTACATGGAAAAATGAAGTTGACAAAATTTTGCGACCAATATTTCGTTTTTTTTTAAATGTGTATTGATTCAAAAAATCATAACTCGGTCAAAGATTGTTTGCCCATTCTGGAAATTTCTGAAAAGTTGGCATTTGATGTCCTCTAAAACATATCAGAAAAAAAATTAAAAATAGTGATTTTTTTGCAAATCAAGTTTTAATGACAAAAAATGAAATTAAAATTCACTAAAAAAAAATTTACCGCGTATCATTTTTTTTTCAGTGTAATTCATCTATACCTACAACATTTTCGAAGACACGAAATCGATCGAAAAATTCCTTCAAAAGATACAGATTTTTGAATTTTTACATATCATTTTTGTATGGACAGCTGCCAAATTTGTATGGAAAATTATATGGGCAAACTAATGATGCAAAATGGCTTCTTTGGGCATTCCAAAAAAGTTTTAGCCGGATTAAAAAATACAAAAAATAATTATAATGAAAAAAGACCGATTACGTAGCGAACTACTCTTAGATGATATGATTAGAGAATAAGATTAGATTAGAGAATAAGATTAGATTAGATTAGATTAGATTAGATTGAATTAGATTAGATTAGATTAGATTAGATTAGATTAGATTAGATTAGATTAGATTAGATTAGATTAGATTAGATTAGTTTAGATTAGATCAGATTAGATTAGATTAGATTAGATTAGATTAGATTAGATTAGATTAGATTAGATTAGATTAGATTAGATTAGATTAGATTAGATTAGATTAGATTAGATTAGATTAGATTAGATTAGATTAGATTAGATTAGATTAGATTAGATTAGATTAGATTAGATTAGATTAGATTAGATTAGATTAGATTAGATTAGATTAGATTAGATTAGATTAGATTAGATTAGATTAGATTAGATTAGATTAGATTAGATTAGATTAGATTAGATTAGATTAGATTAGATTAGATTAGATTAGATTAGATTAGATTAGATTATTATTAAGGCTTTTAATTGGACCATTAGACTATCAACGCATGGAATTGAATTTCTGATTGTTTTTAGTTGTTTAACGTTTAAATTTCTGATCAAAACATTTTTTCAGTCTCATGATTTTTCGGGTCGCTACCCAAAATTCTGTTCGAAAGTCGAAGAACTAAATTACTGGTTTCAATAGTTCGAAAAATGTGAATGAATTGATTTAAAAAAAAAAAACCTGTCTTTTATGATCTTTAATCCGAAAATTCAAAATTTGTAAAGTTGATGAAAACTTGAAAATTGGAAATTAATTTTTATGAATCTTATTTTTTTCCGGGAATATAAACAATATTTAAAAGAAGAGTTCAAGCTTGTCAATTGCCAAACATCTCGCCATTATTTTCAAGTGTCACATTTCCCACCGCGTGGTCGCCCTCCTTTACAAACATCCGCCCATATATCCTGACAATTCTCTCGCAGGACCGCGTGACCCAAGACGCCGTAACGGTTTGTGCGATATCCGTAAATCCTAGACACCGGGACAACAACACATGAATAATCCGGGCGGGCGATGAATCCTTGGTGACACCTTCGGTCATGCTCGTGTGCACATCCCTTTGGGTCATCCGTTGTGGTGGTGGTGGTGATTTATCGTAATTATGTGCGATTGTGTGTGTGTGCGTGTGTTTTGGTGCCACGAGGCAATAAAACCGGCACGGTCAAGCGTCCCATCCGCTGGACATCCTTGAGCACCACCTGTCGAAATCATTCAGCAATGGGCGATTTCATTGGGGCACTGTTCAAAAAATCTTTGTTTGGTTTCTTTTATTAGGAAAATTTGACTGTGTTTCTTTTATTAAAAATAAACAGTTTAATTAAATTATTAGTCTTCAAAAAATCTTTTCCTTAACAGTGTGCAAACAAGCATGGGCGGGAAAATCTCGTGCACCATGACCTTGTTAGACACAATGGCCATTACCGGCCACTCAATGTGATTTTCCGCCGAATCGTTTTCTTTCCCTCCACCTCCACGGGCAAAAAGAACAGCCCGAGATGATGGTCACATGATACACAAGGAAAAAAAAAAGAAAGAAAGAAAAAATCGTCCGGAGATTAGTGTTTCAAGAGAGAAAGAGACAATTTTTCCACGAATCCGAGCAGAGGCGATTTTGGAGCAAAGTTAATTAAATTTTGTACCGGCCATTACGGTGGGAAAGTTTGTCTTGTTTTGTGTACTTTTCGGAAGAGAAAAATTCTACATTGAGTCGTTTTATGTGAGTGGCTTAAAGCTTGTCGAGCGTTTGAATTAAATGAGGGTGATAAATAAAGACAATAAATCTATATTTATCTCAAAATAGGGGTCAAATAACTACCCGAGCGTTTGAGTGTTAGAGAAGCTTGATGGATGCTTATTGCTGATGTATTCTAGGGTCGGGATCATGTAACTGACGAGGGTTACTTGGTCCAAGCGGGTCTTGCAGGTCTTGAACCTGCCGATGTACTCGCCGAAAATGCCCCACAGCTCAGCCGAACTGTAGAGCACCTCCCCGGCTTCCTCCTTCGTGGCTCCACCTTCTCGGGAGCCACTGCTTCCTTGGCTTCTTCCTGCGGGACGAGGGCGATCCTTCGATTTTCCGTCTGGAACTGCGCCCGGCAGCGGAGGGAACTCCGCCTGCGTGAACGCCGGAACTGTTGGACTCTGCTTCTCCGCCTTCTTTGCCGGCGGTTTCGGTTTCGACGCCTGCTGGCGCCTCTGGATGAAGTCCGCACGCTTGGGGCAGCTGCGGTCCGTGGCTTCGTGAGCTCCAGAGCAGTTGGCACACCGCTTCGACTCTGCTTCTTGGACTTTGCACTCGTCCGTCTTGTGGGGACCCCCACAGTTGTTGCACCTCCCCTTGAGGTGACAGTTCCTGATTCCATGACCCAGCTGCAAGCAGTTCCTGCACTGAGTCACGTTCGGCCGCTTGTTCCGGTAGGCCTCCCACCGGATGATAGTGCTTGTCACAACATTCATTGCAGAGAGCTTCTTCAGATTGGTGTATCCCTTGGGGAAGACCACAATGTACGGAGTTTCGTCCACGGTGGACTTTTCCTTCCGCTTGATGACATGCACCTCCAGCGCGTCCAGCTTGAGATCCCTCTTCAGCAGGTACTTGACCTCATCCGGTTGCAGTTGATCAGGTAAACCACGAACAACGACCCGGTGAAATCGTTCGCTTCTTCGGCCGTGGGTGTAGAATTCCACATTCTTCTTCTTGAGGAGCTCTTGCAACTTGTCAAAATCTTTGACAGAGAAGCAGGTCACCTTGGTTCCAAATCGGGTTAGTTTGTAAATCGGGTCGAAACCAAAATTTACAACTCTCCACTATCGCCACGACCTTGTAAAAGTCAGTGGTGTTCTTCACCATCAAGGTGGTTGCTTTTGTTTACTTGCTGACTGGCCGGGATGCTGGAATCGTCGGGGCGTCCCCTCCTCCTGCTGGGCTGGCATTGTTGTTGTTTTCCGCTAGCGGGCTGAACTTGTTGTTGTTGAGCAGATTCTGCTCCACTTTGCTGTCGTCCTCTTTCTTCCTTTTGCGCTCGTTCGCCTCCATTCCTCGGAATGTTGGAGCGGAAAGTCTACCGAAGGAACCACGACGGCCACTATCGGTACTTTTGACCCGCAAAACACGACACCTCCAAACGTAAACAAAGCCGCGAGCGCGCGGCTGCCACACGTCCGTCACACTAGAGCACAGCGGGAGAACTGCGTTTAAGTATATTTAATCGATAATTTCTTAATATGATCATTCAGAATGCTTATGTTAAAAATAACATTTTTCATGGTTTGAACTTTTTAAACATGGTTTAAACTTAGAATGAGAATAAGGGAATCGAATCAAATCAAATAATGGAATTCTCTGCCAACTCACACGAAATCGGAAAAAGTTGCCCATTTTACAAAGGCCATACATTCAATATAACGGACATTTAAAATGTTAGTCTTGAATATTTTTTTAAATATTATTTTCGAAGAGATCAGAAAATTTCACAAATGTTTCATGTTTTAACATTTAAAATCGGACCATTAGTTGCTGAGATTGGAAAATGGTGGGTTGTTTGGAAAACTTCATTTTTCCTGTTTTTAAATCTTTTTATTTTTGTTTACAAAAGTGGGCAAACATGGGCACTTATTCAAAAAAATGAATAACTGCGACGATTTTCAAAAAAGTTACCTAAACATGGCTAAAACTTGAAAACGGTGCACTTCATTAAAATTTCACTAGGTATTGATAACAAATTCGATTTTAAATCGAAAAATTAAGTTGAAAACTTTTTGCCACCAATATTTCGTCGCTAACATTTCAATAAGCGCTATGTCTCACGCAAAGCCTATGTTTATGGCGCTTATTGAAATGTTAGCGACGATTTATTTATTTTTTTAAATAGTTTTGATTCTAAAATTCATAACTCGGTCAATCATGTTTTACGAATTCTGGAAATATCTGAAAAGTTGGCATTTGATGTCCCCTAAAACATATATAAAAAAAAAGAATATTGTTATTTTGCAAATCAAGTTTCAGTGACAAAAAGTGAAAGACAAAATCACCAAAAATGTTTTTACCGTGCATCATTTTTTTTCAGTGTAGTCCTCAGTGTTTTTTGCCGATCAAAAAATTCCTTCAAAAGATACAGATTTTTGAATTTCCATAAATCATTTTTGTACGGACAGCTGCCAAATTTGTATGGAAAATTATATGAACTAATTATGCAAAATGGCTTCTTTGGGCATACCGAAGGCACCAAAAAAGTTTCAGCCGGATTAAAAAATACAAAAATTAAAATTAAAAAAAAATCCTATTTTTTAGGGAATTGCTCATCTATCAAATGCAAATTATCTAAGTTTATTTTTTTAATAAGTCATAAACATTCATCATAATGGATCATTTTTCGTTTGAAAAAAAAAAGAAAACAAAGGAAATCAAATAACTTTTAGATAATTGAAAGAAAACAAAATTGCACAATAATATAATCTGAAACTCATTTATCTACACTTAAAGACATGCACTCTTAGATTTCATGTGAATAATGTTCTAAAAATTGAATGAATAAAAAACTTTACGAATATAAACTTGCTTAATGATGATCTTATAATATCAAAGAAACCGTTTATGTTTTAAAAAATACCAAAACTAACGATATTAAAAAAATCAGACAAAAAAAATCAAATCAATCAAAATACTTGATGAAATGGTTCATTTTTTTTTTAATATTTTGAACATCTGTTCATTTAGAAAGCAGCTCATTTTTGAAAACTAGAAAAATAAAATTTATATAGAACTGCTTATGATTCAAACAATGTCAAAATTCACAATGATACAAGAAAACACATTTTTCCCCTTCAACTTTTGAGAGAATACAAAAACAACTAATATAAAAAAATAAATTCTGTAAAAAAGTAATGTTCAACTAAATGCATTAAAACACTTGAAAAATATATCTCCTTTCCTCTAACTATCCCACATCTATTAGCTATTTCGAAGGTTATTTTTGCAATTTTTTTCCTTCTCTGTCCAATTCGTTCTCATAAGTAAGAGTAAACTCTCTCCCCATTAAGAACAAATCAGCTGTTGAAAGGTAGTCCATATCTCAGCTCAGGATAACAACTGCACCAATGTATTTGTTAAAGCAACCAAATAAATGAAATGAAATGAAATAAAATGAACTTGAAAAATATACGACTTTTTTAAAGGAATATATTCATGTTTGAAATATTATAATAACTTTTATCATTCCGAGTTCACTTTCTGTACAATTTGACGGAACTTCCCATTTCTTCGATAAACATTTCTGAATTTGTAGTTTTGTTCAACTATTTTTTAGCCACTCTCAAATATGAAATCCAAGGAAATAAAAAAAAATGTTTTCAATTAACAAAGAAATTTACATTCGTTCAAAAATAATTAAAAGTTTCATGTGTGCAAGATAATACGTTAAAAACCAATGAATTTCTATTGCATCTGCAAAATGATTTTTTTTTTCGCCAAAACCATTTTTTTTTTCAAAACAACAGGGCTGGTTTAAAATACATTTAAAAAAATCCTTTTGTGGTTCAAAAGTAGAAACCAGAGCTTGTATTTTTTTCTATTCTTCAATTTTTTGATTAAATAATTTGATGATTTGAAGATTTGAAGATTGGAAGATTTGAAGATTTGAAGATTTGAAGATTTGAAGATTTGAAGATTTGAAGATTTAAAGATTGGAAGATTTGAAGATTTGAAGATTTGAAGATTTGAAGATTTGAAGATTTGAAGATTTGAAGATTTAAAGACTCATATTCGATTTCAACGAAACCTTGTCCTTAGCGATAATGTTGGTACCTGATAACGAATCCATGTTTCTTTTTTCGATTTCTTATGTCGGATGGGTGGATTAACACCTAAAAATTTTCCAAACAAACCTAATCGATCAGAAATAAATCCTTCTCAAGATACGAGGTTTTAATGCACTTTTGTATGGACAGCTTTCAAGTTTGTATGCAAAATCCAATTATGGAAATGGCTGATTTGGACAAAAGGAATCAATGGTCAAAGTTTCATCCAAAACAAAAAAATAAAAAATTAAAAATCGCAAATGAAATTTCCAAAAGCTAGAGGATTACTCTTGACTCTTGTTGAGAGCAAATCTTTGCAAACAATTTAAATCTTATTATTTATTCGAAGTTCATTAAATTGTCCTTCACCCTCATAACTCCAACTTACAAGCAGGATTATCAACTTTCCTAGAAGCATCCACAAAATTGTTAATAAGACCGACAAACAAGCCGCTTGTCCAAACAAGCTAGTCCAAATGTTCGTTTCCTCTCAACCAACGTTGGTCAGCCACCCTCAGTCGAGAAAAACTCAAGAAACACAATCAAAACTTTTCCCCTCAAATGAGCAGGGGGCGGTCCGTCGGTTGCAGGTCCTTCCAGGGATTTCTAGTCTGGTGGCCACTTTCTGCCCTTTTCGGGTGGAAGTTTTCCAGTGAACAGGTGACCCATGTTGGAATTCATTTTTCCTCCAGTTGATATGTAAATTAGGTTGAAAATTTTGCTTGGGTTATAACTTTGAAGTGCTAATTGTGGAAAATTCAATCATTTGTGTCATTGAGTGGAAGGTCAAATTAGGGTAATCTCGTCCACATTCTTGTTGATGTGATTAAAGCTAAATTCAAAGACTTTTTTACCACCCTGTGATGGAATTTAGTTAGAACCCTTCGTAAAATTGCATGAACTTCTCACATTCAAAAAGTAATTGAGTTTCGGCAATAAATGCGCTCTAATTGGCAAAGTTTCCGTACCGTTTTCTTACTCACCACCACAAAATCGAAAGAAAAAATCATTAACCTGGAGAACACCTTAATTAGCGCCATTTGCGTGGAAAACTGAATATGCAATCAGGTATTATTTTGTTGGAAAAACTTTTTTCACCCCGCAGGCAGGATCCCATCATCGACCTGCGAACCCAATTTGGGAGGTAAAATTTAATAACCACAAGAAAGGATGCCAGCCGCACTTTTGGGCTATTTATTGAGGACACGGATGTTTCGGTTCGTTTCGGTGAAAGTCTCTAATGGAGAATGATCGGGTTGGTTTAATTAAATTTTCTTTTTAAGAGGCAATCTTTAATTTGCGGTGAATTAAATTTAAAGCATGCTGCTTTCGAATTTGTTAAGAGGTCCAAAATTCCAGGACTATTAACATTAAAGCACAATGAACCAATTCGTTGATCAAATAAACTCTGAATATTACAAATTCAAGGCTGAGACCTGAGAGTAAAAAGTGTTGAAATCTGCAAGGATTTTTTCACAAAAAAAAATATCACTTCACTTTCAAATCAAAGTTGACATTTTCACTTTTGACCCAATTTGCCATCTGTTGACCATGTCGTGTAATTTTGCTCGGGCACTCCTTATAAAGAGCCTACAACCAGATAGCACTCAAAATTATCAATTCAACAACTGCCGGCTCACTTTTTCAACATCTGCTCGCGAGCTACCGAGCTCAAAAATGACAAATTATCGCAATTTCTTATCCGACGAGTTGAACACCGGCTGAGCTCATTTTGGGCAAGCCCACGGGCACCCCGCGAGTAGTGAATCACGGCCAATCACGACGCACGGGCAATTGGTTGATCTTTGGACGAAGAGTATTAGTCACCACATCACCTGGTCTGCCAATCTTCAGTGACGCAAATTGGAGGTTCCAAATTCACGACCTCTCGATGTTTTCTTTTTCCGAAATCGTTCATACCACGGTTGTGGGTGGCCTTACTTTGATGGGTACGAAATTTAGAAAGACTGTAGCTTCAGGTGACTTTGTCGTAATTTATTATGACTACATTCAAAAAATTCAAAACTAGCGCGAAAAATCTCAAAATTTCGATTTTTGTAATTCCTCCTAACTCACAGTTACATAGAGAAGGAACAATACAAAACCGTGCGTCCCTCGTCGTGATTATCTGGACGAAGTCAGATCCCCACACAACGCGTTCCGAGCAGTTTGATCGATGGCTAATTCGCACCAAATACGATCTAATTTGACAGGCTGGATGAAGTGTCCGAATGGCAAGCAAAAGAAAAAGAACGAGGTGTTACGAAGAGCTGGTAGGTTGGACGAACCGGGAGCGTTTTGTAGCTGTTTGATGTTTTTTTATGTTATTATTTTCATTTGGGGCGGACCATTTTTCATCTCTCAATTACGTGCCAATTTTGGGAGGCTGACAATCGGACGCGATTGCTGGGAATTAATTGGACTAGCGAAGTAATTTCATTTGGAATCTTTGAAGTATTGTTTAAATGAAGTTGAAGTTAATTTGATAAATAAAGAGAATTAAAACGTATAAAATAAATAAGCAAAAGATATGTGAGTTCATCGGGTACATGATGTTGGCAATATAATTACTTTGATGTTTGATTAGTGCATCAAAAAGCATTGTTTACAGACTTCAATGAATAAAGTGCTGGGATGTTCCAATCAAAAGTTTTTGCGGAAATATTGTTTCAATATTTATAATCTTTTAATTGGATGGAATGAGGCCTGAATGCTTAATTTGCATAACTTATGAAGATTTCTGGTAATTTTTTTTTTCAAACCATGATTATAGAATATCTGGCAACACTGCTTAAAAGTATGAGTACTTGAGAAATATTATAAGAACTTAGCAAGAAGAGTTTTTCTCAACGTATTCACAAATCGACTTTTCTTTGTATTTAACGATTTGGATAAAACTCTGTCCATGCATTTCCACTAAAAAAAAAAAACATTTTACACTGTTCGTTTTCCACTTAAGGCTCCATGCAATTTTGCAGGCTGGCCATGCATAATAGGCATGTCAATATTCGCAAATCTGTATCTTGAAATGAGATATATTTTTAAGAAGATAAAACTTTTTAGAAAAAATAGGATTTCCGGTATAAAAAATAGGCACACGAAAAAAATATAAAAAATTATTCAATCAACTTTTTATCACTAAACAGCAAACCCCACGAAAACAGCACGATTCGAAAAAAGTGGTTCCTTGGCCGAAATAATAAGACCCTTTTTTTATTTGGTTGATCATAAGGATGACCTACGCCGCTTTAGAGTGGTTAAAAAATTCCCATTTTCGTATTTTTCCCAAGATCCAGTAGATACCCCAGTATTTTTTTTTAATATAAATCTCGAAAAAAGCTTATCATTTGTACTCTATTTGAGAAATAAATTGGAATTATATCAATGTCACCCCAGTTTACGATTCAGAAGATGTAATTTTTTTAAAAGAGTGGGATTTTCAGAAAAAAAACATCGAAAAAAAAAGCTAAACAAAATCTTAAAAATCATTTTAAGATGCTATATAAACTTACGATTTTTTCTAAGAAACCCCATCCTGCACTGTTGGTTACATTTTGTGAGAGCCAAAAAATCCATATTGTGGACAGGGCTCCATACAGTTATGCCAGCTGACCTTACAAAAATGGTACTTTAATATAGGAAATTCTGTAACTTTAGAAGAAATGTCTTCGGCTAAGTTGTAGGTGATGAGAAATATCCTGAAAAAAGGTGAAACGAAAAAATGCCAATTAAATTAACTTTTTTCACAAAAATAAATTCGTATGTTATAATTTTTGTATTTTGTATGGGTTTTCCCATACAAATATATATGGAAAATTGAATCGCTTTGCGCAAAGTGGGGACTGAACCAATCGTTCTCAACCTTTGGGAAGTTGTTTAGAACCCCAAAAGGAACACCAAATGGCTTCTTTGAACATTGGGAAAGCCCCCACAGAAATTAAAAAGACCGATTCTTCGGCTCCTTTCCAAAAAAAATTGTGGCAAAATAAAAGAAAAAAACCCCCAATGTTATTACATGTTTGGAAAGATAATTGATTTTCCTACAAAAAAATATCATGCAGAATGAACCATAAAGTACCTGTGCTTCCCCTGAAATAAAAATGTAGCGTGACGGGACAACATCGTAAAACTGGACTTTTAAAAGGCACACTACAAAAATCGCTACAGTTTTGCCAGTATGATTTTTAAAAACTTTTGCTCTTCTACACATTATCACAAATTAAAAAACGATTTTTTTCTTTTCGAGACGGGACAACGAAAGGAGCAGATTTATGAAAAAACTCCTCTCCCGTTCAATGGCTTGCAGACCACATTGTGTGTGTGTGGTCCAATCCAATACCCGCTACCCGGTAGCGAAATTATGGGAAAGTATAATTTGTATCAGATTTTGTATATGCCGAATGCTGATACAGCTTATCTCAGTCCCGGGTATTAGGTGGTGACAGCCCTCGCGCTGCTTCCAGCGACCAATTTCAGAATGACAGAGCTCCTTGCGGTCCAATTCCGAGGTCGCTGGGCATTATTCGGCCCCGCCTAAACAAAGAAGCAAGCATCTGAAGGAAACTCGATCTATATTTAGACTTCCAATCCCCTCAGGCAAATCAGGGATCAGCGCGTATTTAATATGACATGTTTCAACACTTCGGATCAATTCACTGCTAGAGTGTAAACCTTGTGATGGCCGACTGCTTAGCGTCCCAAACCACCAATCCAAAGGTGTGAGTTCGAATCCCACCTAATTCATTTTATTTTTTATTCATATTCAAATTCCTGATTCCAAATTTCAAAGGTACCGACCGGGATCTGATCCTTGAACCTTCTGCTTGGGAGACAGAAGCCGTAACCATTAAGCCACGGAGCCGGTTGACCACATTTGGTCAATATTCTTGGCTTTTTAGGTAAGAAAACGCATTTAAAACACATTGCAATTATTGCATCGTAATAAAAATGTTTTTTTTTTCATATTAAAAATTACATTGAAAATTGAAAAATGTGACATTTTGGTGTAGTTTCGCTAAGAATCGGTCAAAATGGTAGAAATCGGCCGATTTCTCAACTGCAAGCATAAAAATTGATTGTTTCAATACAGTTTAAAAATATGGCAATATAACATCTTATAATGGTGACAGAGTTTCTTAGATTTTGTCTCAAAATGTGCTTAAACTTTACACATTCCCTTTCAAAAAACAAACCACTTGATTGCCGTTCTGCTTTGTCAAGCGTAGCAAATTGAAATTCCCTGAAGCCCAGCACAACCCGCACTTGTCGAAACTTTTCCAGCACCATAGTTTGTGAGTTTTGGAAGAGCAAAAAAAAGTGCTAGGAAAAATCGAAAAAAAAAACACTGTTTCACTTTTCCCAAAAGACCCGCAAAAGTTACATCAGCAGCAGCAGCGCGTACCGTACGACCGAACATGTGGGCAAACACTTTTCCCTCCACCAGATTTGATTGCTCGGCTCGGTACTTTGGTTTGAGTCTTGGAAGGAAACTTGTTCCAAGCCATACCGAGCAGCACCTGACCAGGCCGACGACGGCATTAGAACCTTCAACGCCACGTAGCCCGTCAAGGTTAGCGAGTACCTGCCGTTGCCATTCTGTGACTGTGGAATGCCAGCTGATTTTGATAGAACGAACTTTTTTTCATGAATTCTGTAGCAGATCGCCGGCAGGGCTTTTGCGGAGTTGGTTGAAAAAACCAGTGAATTTTCCCGAAAAGGTGGAAATTTCTCAAATTTCTAGTTTTTTAACACAAAAATTTTATTGAATTAATTTTTTGAATAAATTTGAAATTGTGATTATTTACAGCCCAACAAACAGTCAGTTACCATTTTTGCATTTTTATATAATAAAAAAGAAACTTGCTGCAACCCGGCCACGGTGAGCAAAAATAAAAGAGGGATGCTGCAAATTAAATATTCATCCGGTGGATTTATTTTTGGAACTGCGCTCCAAAGACTACAAAAAAGTTAAATTTGGCATACAAAAATGCTTTTACACGGTAAATTGAACGCGCGTGGAGCGATACTGCAGAAAAGCTGGGATGATTTTGTAAAAACACATTCGCGCTGAAATTGTCACCATTGTTGGCTTAATTTATCGGATGAATTGTGTGTATTCAGGCATTCCGCGAATCAGTGCTTTTGAATTTATTCACAACGAGATGTGAGATGATACGGATGATTGGACTCAATTTTCGAAGAATTCTATGAAACATCCATTTTCCAAATTGCTCTGAGTTTCATCAAAATAATTCATAATTGCAGGGTAGCTTCTGGATTTCAGTTATGAAACCTCCGTTTTTCTCCCGGTTTGCTGCTGTGACAAATAGGGTTGTTTCGGAATCCCATAAAAAATCTGACCTGAGTGTCAAAATACTTTTGAAATGCATACATTTATTGCATGTATTTTTTTTTTTTTTTTTAAAGTATTTTAATTTATCAGGATAGCTTTCAATCGGAGTTCGATTTGCGATGCCTTTTCGTTGGGTCGCAAAATTTTTCGCGTCCGTCGCAGTGTGTTTTTCGTTTTTTTTTCGCGTGCGTGTGTGCGTGTGAAGGTGCGGCTGGCTTTGGCTGTCCCGATGACAGTTAGCCAGTTCGATTTGCGATGCCTTTTCGTTGGGTCGCAAAATTTTCGCGTCCGTCGCAGTGTGTTTTTCGTTTTTTCGCGTGCGTGTGTGCGTGTGAAGGTGCGGCTGGCTTTGGCTGTCCCGATGACAGTTAGCCAGTTCGATTTGCGATGCCTTTTCGTTGGGTCGCAAAATTTTCCGCGTCCGTCGCAGTGTGTTTTTCGTTTTTTTTTCGCGTGCGTGTGTGCGTGTGAAGGTGCGGCTGGCTTTGGCTGTCCCGATGACAGTTAGCCAGTTCGATTTGCGATGCCTTTTCGTTGGGTCGCAAAATTTTTCGCGTCCGTCGCAGTGTGTTTTTCGTTTTTTCGCGTGCGTGTGTGCGTGTGAAGGTGCGGCTGGCTTTGGCTGTCCCGATGACAGTTAGCCAGTTCGATTTGCGATGCCTTTTCGTTTGGTCGCAAAATTTTCGCGTCCGTCGCAGTGTGTTTTTCGTTTTTTCGCGTGCGTGTGTGCGTGTGAAGGTGCGGCTGGCTTTGGCTGTCCCGATGACAGTTAGCCAGTTCGATTTGCGATGCCTTTTCGTTGGGTCGCAAAATTTTTCGCGTCCGTCGCAGTGTGTTTTTCGTTTTTTTCGCGTGCGTGTGTGCGTGTGAAGGTGCGGCTGGCTTTGACTGTCCCGATGACAGTTAGCCAGTTCGATTTGCGATGCCTTTTCGTCGGGTCGGTAAATTTTCGCGTCCGTCGCAGTGTGTTTTCGTTTTTTCGCGTGCGTGTGTGCGTGTGAAGGTGCGGTTGGCTTTGGCTGTCCCGATGACAGTTAGCCAGTTCGATTTGCGATGCCTTTTCGTTGGGTCGCAAAATTTTTCGCGTCCGTCGCAGTGTGTTTTTCGTTTTTTTTTCGCGTGCGTGTGTGCGTGTGAAGGTGCAGCTGGCTTTGGCTGTCCCGATGACAGTTAGCCAGTTCGATTTGCGATGCCTTTTCGTTGGGTCGCAAAATTTTTCGCGTCCGTCGCAGTGTGTTTTTCGTTTTTTCGCGTGCGTGTGTGCGTGTGAAGGTGCGGCTGGCTTTGGCTGTCCCGATGACAGTTAGCCAGTTCGATTTGCGATGCCTTTTCGTTGGGTCGCAAAATTTTCGCGTCCGTCGCAGTGTGTTTTTCGTTTTTTCGCGTGCGTGTGTGCGTGTGAAGGTGCAGCTGGCTTTGGCTGTCCCGATGACAGTTAGCCAGTTCGATTTGCGATGCCTTTTCGTTGGGTCGCAAAATTTTTCGCGTCCGTCGCAGTGTGTTTTCGTTTTTTCGCGTGCGTGTGTGCGTGTGAAGGTGCGGCTGGCTTTGGCTGTCCCGATGACAGTTAGCCAGTTCGATTTGCGATGCCTTTTCGTTGGGTCGCAAAATTTTTCGCGTCCGTCGCAGTGTGTTTTCGTTTTTTCGCGTGCGTGTGTGCGTGTGAAGGTGCGGTTGGCTTTGGCTGTCCCGATGACAGTTAGCCAGTTCGATTTGCGATGCCTTTTCGTTTGGTCGCAAAATTTTTCGCGTCCGTCGCAGTGTGTTTTCGTTTTTTCGCGTGCGTGTGTGCGTGTGAAGGTGCGGTTGGCTTTGGCTGTCCCGATGACAGTTAGCCAGTTCGATTTGCGATGCCTTTTCGTTGGGTCGCAAAATTTTTCGCGTCCGTCGCAGTGTGTTTTTCGTTTTTTTTTCGCGTGCGTGTGTGCGTGTGAAGGTGCAGCTGGCTTTGGCTGTCCCGATGACAGTTAGCCAGTTCGATTTGCGATGCCTTTTCGTTGGGTCGCAAAATTTTTCGCGTCCGTCGCAGTGTGTTTTTCGTTTTTTTTTTCGCGTGCGTGTGTGCGTGTGAAGGTGCGGCTGGCTTTGGCTGTCCCGATGACAGTTAGCCAGTTCGATTTGCGATGCCTTTTCGTTGGGTCGCAAAATTTTTCGCGTCCGTCGCAGTGTGTTTTTCGTTTTTTTTTCGCGTGCGTGTGTGCGTGTGAAGGTGCAGCTGGCTTTGGCTGTCCCGATGACAGTTAGCCAGTTCGATTTGCGATGCCTTTTCGTTGGGTCGCAAAATTTTTCGCGTCCGTCGCAGTGTGTTTTTCGTTTTTTTTTCGCGTGCGTGTGTGCGTGTGAAGGTGCGGCTGGCTTTGGCTGTCCCGATGACAGTTAGCCAGTTCGATTTGCGATGCCTTTTCGTTGGGTCGCAAAATTTTTCGCGTCCGTCGCAGTGTGTTTTTCGTTTTTTTTTCGCGTGCGTGTGTGCGTGTGAAGGTGCGGCTGGCTTTGGCTGTCCCGATGACAGTTAGCCAGTTCGATTTGCGATGCCTTTTCGTCGGGTCGGTAAATTTTTCGCGTCCGTCGCAGTGTGTTTTTCGTTTTTTTTTCGCGTGCGTGTGTGCGTGTGAAGGTGCGGTTGGCTTTGGCTGTCCCGATGACAGTTAGCCAGTTCGATTTGCGATGCCTTTTCGTTGGGTCGCAAAATTTTTCGCGTCCGTCGCAGTGTGTTTTTCGTTTTTTTTTCGCGTGCGTGTGTGCGTGTGAAGGTGCAGCTGGCTTTGGCTGTCCCGATGACAGTTAGCCAGTTCGATTTGCGATGCCTTTTCGTTGGGTCGCAAAATTTTTCGCGTCCGTCGCAGTGTGTTTTTCGTTTTTTCGCGTGCGTGTGTGCGTGTGAAGGTGCGGCTGGCTTTGGCTGTCCCGATGACAGTTAGCCAGTTCGATTTGCGATGCCTTTTCGTTGGGTCGCAAAATTTTTCGCGTCCGTCGCAGTGTGTTTTTCGTTTTTTTTTCGCGTGCGTGTGTGCGTGTGAAGGTGCAGCTGGCTTTGGCTGTCCCGATGACAGTTAGCCAGTTCGATTTGCGATGCCTTTTCGTTGGGTCGCAAAATTTTTCGCGTCCGTCGCAGTGTGTTTTTCGTTTTTTCGCGTGCGTGTGTGCGTGTGAAGGTGCGGCTGGCTTTGGCTGTCCCGATGACAGTTAGCCAGTTCGATTTGCGATGCCTTTTCGTTGGGTCGCAAAATTTTTCGCGTCCGTCGCAGTGTGTTTTTCGTTTTTTTTTTCGCGTGCGTGTGTGCGTGTGAAGGTGCGGTTGGCTTTGGCTGTCCCGATGACAGTTAGCCAGTTCGATTTGCGATGCCTTTTCGTTTGGTCGCAAAATTTTTCGCGTCCGTCGCAGTGTGTTTTTCGTTTTTTTTTCGCGTGCGTGTGTGCGTGTGAAGGTGCGGTTGGCTTTGGCTGTCCCGATGACAGTTAGCCAGTTCGATTTGCGATGCCTTTTCGTTGGGTCGCAAAATTTTTCGCGTCCGTCGCAGTGTGTTTTTCGTTTTTTTTTCGCGTGCGTGTGTGCGTGTGAAGGTGCAGCTGGCTTTGGCTGTCCCGATGACAGTTAGCCAGTTCGATTTGCGATGCCTTTTCGTTGGGTCGCAAAATTTTCGCGTCCGTCGCAGTGTGTTTTTCGTTTTTTCGCGTGCGTGTGTGCGTGTGAAGGTGCGGCTGGCTTTGGCTGTCCCGATGACAGTTAGCCAGTTCGATTTGCGATGCCTTTTCGTTGGGTCGCAAAATTTTTCGCGTCCGTCGCAGTGTGTTTTTCGTTTTTTTTTTCGCGTGCGTGTGTGCGTGTGAAGGTGCGGTTGGCTTTGGCTGTCCCGATGACAGTTAGCCAGTTCGATTTGCGATGCCTTTTCGTTTGGTCGCAAAATTTTTCGCGTCCGTCGCAGTGTGTTTTTCGTTTTTTTTTCGCGTGCGTGTGTGCGTGTGAAGGTGCGGTTGGCTTTGGCTGTCCCGATGACAGTTAGCCAGTTCGATTTGCGATGCCTTTTCGTTTGGTCGCAAAATTTTTCGCGTCCGTCGCAGTGTGTTTTTCGTTTTTTCGCGTGCGTGTGTGCGTGTGAAGGTGCGGCTGGCTTTGGCTGTCCCGATGACAGTTAGCCAGTTCGATTTGCGATGCCTTTTCGTTGGGTCGCAAAATTTTTCGCGTCCGTCGCAGTGTGTTTTTCGTTTTTTTTTCGCGTGCGTGTGTGCGTGTGAAGGTGCGGCTGGCTTTGGCTGTCCCGATGACAGTTAGCCAGTTCGATTTGCGATGCCTTTTCGTCGGGTCGGTAAATTTTTCGCGTCCGTCGCAGTGTGTTTTTCGTTTTTTTTTCGCGTGCGTGTGTGCGTGTGAAGGTGCGGTTGGCTTTGGCTGTCCCGATGACAGTTAGCCAGTTCGATTTGCGATGCCTTTTCGTTGGGTCGCAAAATTTTTCGCGTCCGTCGCAGTGTGTTTTTCGTTTTTTTTTCGCGTGCGTGTGTGCGTGTGAAGGTGCGGCTGGCTTTGGCTGTCCCGATGACAGTTAGCCAGTTCGATTTGCGATGCCTTTTCGTTGGGTCGCAAAATTTTTCGCGTCCGTCGCAGTGTGTTTTTCGTTTTTTCGCGTGCGTGTGTGCGTGTGAAGGTGCGGCTGGCTTTGGCTGTCCCGATGACAGTTAGCCAGTTCGATTTGCGATGCCTTTTCGTTGGGTCGCAAAATTTTCGCGTCCGTCGCAGTGTGTTTTTCGTTTTTTCGCGTGCGTGTGTGCGTGTGAAGGTGCGGCTGGCTTTGGCTGTCCCGATGACAGTTAGCCAGTTCGATTTGCGATGCCTTTTCGTTGGGTCGCAAAATTTTTCGCGTCCGTCGCAGTGTGTTTTTCGTTTTTTTTTCGCGTGCGTGTGTGCGTGTGAAGGTGCGGCTGGCTTTGGCTGTCCCGATGACAGTTAGCCAGTTCGATTTGCGATGCCTTTTCGTTGGGTCGCAAAATTTTTCGCGTCCGTCGCAGTGTGTTTTTCGTTTTTTTTTCGCGTGCGTGTGTGCGTGTGAAGGTGCGGCTGGCTTTGGCTGTCCCGATGACAGTTAGCCAGTTCGATTTGCGATGCCTTTTCGTCGGGTCGGTAAATTTTTCGCGTCCGTCGCAGTGTGTTTTTCGTTTTTTTTTCGCGTGCGTGTGTGCGTGTGAAGGTGCGGTTGGCTTTGGCTGTCCCGATGACAGTTAGCCAGTTCGATTTGCGATGCCTTTTCGTTGGGTCGCAAAATTTTTCGCGTCCGTCGCAGTGTGTTTTTCGTTTTTTTTTCGCGTGCGTGTGTGCGTGTGAAGGTGCGGCTGGCTTTGGCTGTCCCGATGACAGTTAGCCAGTTCGATTTGCGATGCCTTTTCGTTGGGTCGCAAAATTTTCGCGTCCGTCGCAGTGTGTTTTTCGTTTTTTCGCGTGCGTGTGTGCGTGTGAAGGTGCGGCTGGCTTTGGCTGTCCCGATGACAGTTAGCCAGTTCGATTTGCGATGCCTTTTCGTTGGGTCGCAAAATTTTTCGCGTCCGTCGCAGTGTGTTTTCGTTTTTTCGCGTGCGTGTGTGCGTGTGAAGGTGCGGCTGGCTTTGGCTGTCCCGATGACAGTTAGCCAGTTCGATTTGCGATGCCTTTTCGTCGGGTCGGTAAATTTTTCGCGTCCGTCGCAGTGTGTTTTTCGTTTTTTTTTCGCGTGCGTGTGTGCGTGTGAAGGTGCGGTTGGCTTTGGCTGTCCCGATGACAGTTAGCCAGTTCGATTTGCGATGCCTTTTCGTTGGGTCGCAAAATTTTTCGCGTCCGTCGCAGTGTGTTTTCGTTTTTTCGCGTGCGTGTGTGCGTGTGAAGGTGCAGCTGGCTTTGGCTGTCCCGATGACAGTTAGCCAGTTCGATTTGCGATGCCTTTTCGTTGGGTCGCAAAATTTTTCGCGTCCGTCGCAGTGTGTTTTTCGTTTTTTCGCGTGCGTGTGTGCGTGTGAAGGTGCGGCTGGCTTTGGCTGTCCCGATGACAGTTAGCCAGTTCGATTTGCGATGCCTTTTCGTTGGGTCGCAAAATTTTTCGCGTCCGTCGCAGTGTGTTTTTCGTTTTTTCGCGTGCGTGTGTGCGTGTGAAGGTGCAGCTGGCTTTGGCTGTCCCGATGACAGTTAGCCAGTTCGATTTGCGATGCCTTTTCGTTGGGTCGCAAAATTTTCGCGTCCGTCGCAGTGTGTTTTTCGTTTTTTCGCGTGCGTGTGTGCGTGTGAAGGTGCGGCTGGCTTTGGCTGTCCCGATGACAGTTAGCCAGTTCGATTTGCGATGCCTTTTCGTTGGGTCGCAAAATTTTTCGCGTCCGTCGCAGTGTGTTTTCGTTTTTTCGCGTGCGTGTGTGCGTGTGAAGGTGCGGTTGGCTTTGGCTGTCCCGATGACAGTTAGCCAGTTCGATTTGCGATGCCTTTTCGTTTGGTCGCAAAATTTTTCGCGTCCGTCGCAGTGTGTTTTTCGTTTTTTTTTCGCGTGCGTGTGTGCGTGTGAAGGTGCGGTTGGCTTTGGCTGTCCCGATGACAGTTAGCCAGTTCGATTTGCGATGCCTTTTCGTTGGGTCGCAAAATTTTTCGCGTCCGTCGCAGTGTGTTTTTCGTTTTTTTTTCGCGTGCGTGTGTGCGTGTGAAGGTGCAGCTGGCTTTGGCTGTCCCGATGACAGTTAGCCAGTTCGATTTGCGATGCCTTTTCGTTGGGTCGCAAAATTTTTCGCGTCCGTCGCAGTGTGTTTTTCGTTTTTTTTTCGCGTGCGTGTGTGCGTGTGAAGGTGCGGCTGGCTTTGGCTGTCCCGATGACAGTTAGCCAGTTCGATTTGCGATGCCTTTTCGTTGGGTCGCAAAATTTTTCGCGTCCGTCGCAGTGTGTTTTTCGTTTTTTTTTCGCGTGCGTGTGTGCGTGTGAAGGTGCGGTTGGCTTTGGCTGTCCCGATGACAGTTAGCCAGTTCGATTTGCGATGCCTTTTCGTTGGGTCGCAAAATTTTTCGCGTCCGTCGCAGTGTGTTTTTCGTTTTTTTTTTCGCGTGCGTGTGTGCGTGTGAAGGTGCGGTTGGCTTTGGCTGTCCCGATGACAGTTAGCCAGTTCGATTTGCGATGCCTTTTCGTTTGGTCGCAAAATTTTTCGCGTCCGTCGCAGTGTGTTTTTCGTTTTTTTTTCGCGTGCGTGTGTGCGTGTGAAGGTGCGGCTGGCTTTGGCTGTCCCGATGACAGTTAGCCAGTTCGATTTGCGATGCCTTTTCGTTGGGTCGCAAAATTTTTCGCGTCCGTCGCAGTGTGTTTTTCGTTTTTTTTTCGCGTGCGTGTGTGCGTGTGAAGGTGCGGCTGGCTTTGGCTGTCCCGATGACAGTTAGCCAGTTCGATTTGCGATGCCTTTTCGTCGGGTCGGTAAATTTTTCGCGTCCGTCGCAGTGTGTTTTTCGTTTTTTTTTCGCGTGCGTGTGTGCGTGTGAAGGTGCGGTTGGCTTTGGCTGTCCCGATGACAGTTAGCCAGTTCGATTTGCGATGCCTTTTCGTTGGGTCGCAAAATTTTTCGCGTCCGTCGCAGTGTGTTTTTCGTTTTTTTTTCGCGTGCGTGTGTGCGTGTGAAGGTGCGGCTGGCTTTGGCTGTCCCGATGACAGTTAGCCAGTTCGATTTGCGATGCCTTTTCGTTGGGTCGCAAAATTTTTCGCGTCCGTCGCAGTGTGTTTTTCGTTTTTTCGCGTGCGTGTGTGCGTGTGAAGGTGCGGCTGGCTTTGGCTGTCCCGATGACAGTTAGCCAGTTCGATTTGCGATGCCTTTTCGTTGGGTCGCAAAATTTTTCGCGTCCGTCGCAGTGTGTTTTTCGTTTTTTCGCGTGCGTGTGTGCGTGTGAAGGTGCGGCTGGCTTTGGCTGTCCCGATGACAGTTAGCCAGTTCGATTTGCGATGCCTTTTCGTTGGGTCGCAAAATTTTTCGCGTCCGTCGCAGTGTGTTTTCGTTTTTTCGCGTGCGTGTGTGCGTGTGAAGGTGCGGCTGGCTTTGGCTGTCCCGATGACAGTTAGCCAGTTCGATTTGCGATGCCTTTTCGTTGGGTCGCAAAATTTTTCGCGTCCGTCGCAGTGTGTTTTCGTTTTTTCGCGTGCGTGTGTGCGTGTGAAGGTGCGGTTGGCTTTGGCTGTCCCGATGACAGTTAGCCAGTTCGATTTGCGATGCCTTTTCGTTGGGTCGCAAAATTTTTCGCGTCCGTCGCAGTGTGTTTTTCGTTTTTTTTTCGCGTGCGTGTGTGCGTGTGAAGGTGCAGCTGGCTTTGGCTGTCCCGATGACAGTTAGCCAGTTCGATTTGCGATGCCTTTTCGTTGGGTCGCAAAATTTTTCGCGTCCGTCGCAGTGTGTTTTTCGTTTTTTCGCGTGCGTGTGTGCGTGTGAAGGTGCGGCTGGCTTTGGCTGTCCCGATGACAGTTAGCCAGTTCGATTTGCGATGCCTTTTCGTTGGGTCGCAAAATTTTTCGCGTCCGTCGCAGTGTGTTTTTCGTTTTTTTTTCGCGTGCGTGTGTGCGTGTGAAGGTGCGGCTGGCTTTGGCTGTCCCGATGACAGTTAGCCAGTTCGATTTGCGATGCCTTTTCGTTGGGTCGCAAAATTTTTCGCGTCCGTCGCAGTGTGTTTTTCGTTTTTTCGCGTGCGTGTGTGCGTGTGAAGGTGCGGCTGGCTTTGGCTGTCCCGATGACAGTTAGCCAGTTCGATTTGCGATGCCTTTTCGTTTGGTCGCAAAATTTTTCGCGTCCGTCGCAGTGTGTTTTTCGTTTTTTTTTCGCGTGCGTGTGTGCGTGTGAAGGTGCGGCTGGCTTTGGCTGTCCCGATGACAGTTAGCCAGTTCGATTTGCGATGCCTTTTCGTTGGGTCGCAAAATTTTTCGCGTCCGTCGCAGTGTGTTTTTCGTTTTTTTTTCGCGTGCGTGTGTGCGTGTGAAGGTGCGGCTGGCTTTGGCTGTCCCGATGACAGTTAGCCAGTTCGATTTGCGATGCCTTTTCGTCGGGTCGGTAAATTTTTCGCGTCCGTTGTCGGTGTGCAACAACAACAAAACCCTATCATACCATTTCATCTCGATAAACATCGTAACTCGTCGTTCGCATAGTTAATCAGTACCTCACTAAACATCAATCATTCAAAACTCGTGAAATCATCTCAAGTTAAAAAATACACTGTTTAACCCTTCAGTTTTAATTACAAATGATTTTGGTTCTATCTTTCCACAGCCGGCTGTCTAAGACTAGACCATTTCATTTAAAATTTACCAACAGATAAACGGGAAATGTCTCATCCGCAGCATCCGATTGCTTGCCTTGAGAATAATACAAAATACCGTTCAACAAATGCTATGATTTTGGGTCGCATCATCATCTTCTATGATGAATCCTGACCAAACACCCTATCCTACTAACAAGTTTTCAGGTTCCTGGCGCTCGTGGGGTGTAAGCACAGAGTAAATCAGCTGCCCTAGTAGCAACCTGCGCTAACTAACATTCCGTCCCTTAAAATCGAGGTCTACAAACTGACATGGCGGGCGCCGTTGGTGGCCAATGACTGTTACCTATTCGCAACTGATCTAGCTTTAGCAATCATGGTGTTTTATCTTTTCAGCGCATTCATACATGCTGTTGATAAGCGAAACACCACTAGATCGTCGAAGCCTATAATCAGTAGTGCTGAAAGGATATTACGGTTCTGTTCAGCAACGGAGGGGCAACCATGGGTGATCTCTCATGCTCATGCTCATGCTCATGCTTATCAGGATAGCTTTCAATCGATCGCTAGCACTAGTTTAAACGAAGCCGTTTTTGATCGGTTTTCATAGTTTAAACCTAATTTACATTAAGCTTGATTTTTTTTATCTGCATGTCCATACATTTTTCCAAGCGTAAAATCAATAAAAATCAGAACATTTTGAAAATCACTTTAGATTTAAGAATTTAAAATTCAAGAAGAGAAGATATAAAAATAAGCAAATGCAAATGATCGAATACATTCAAGATTACTGGTTCTTCCGAGAATCATTAATTACCATAAACAAGAATTGTATTTTTTTAGCTGGTTGAAATTTTGTGAATATTATCGATTTTACAAAATATGAATAAGGTATCATACTGTTAAGAGATTCGTCAATAACTATTTCAAAATAACTTAAATTGCAAATATTTAAGACATTTTAAACGAAACAAAATATACACAAATCTGTTTAACTAAAAAAATTGCTTGCAATTTTTTCTCATGGATTTATTGTTAATTATTTTTGTATGTTGTCCAATTTGTCCTAAATAATTTAAGAAAACAAAACAAAAACATGTTTTTTTTTTATTTTGCCAAGGTTGTGCAGTTCTAATTGTATTATTGTACATAACTGTTAATGAAATCATACTGAATTTAAAAAAAAAAAAAAGGTTTTTGGTACTTTTTGCTTGTCATATGAAGAATAAAAAACAAAAATCTTTTTTCTTTAATCCTCTACTGCCAAATTTTTTTTCAATTTTTTTATTATTATCGTGTTCAGGAGGCAACTTGAGCAACTTTTGTTCTACGAAAAATTTTACTTCTCATTTTTAGTATTTTATTTAGCATTTATCTTGTTAAGTTTATGTTTGTTTTTGGTAGTATTTGGCATATTCTACCAACTCCTATCATTACATTTTGCCTTTCTAATTTTTCATGTTTTTAAGTCACTTTTTCAATTTTTTGCTTGTTTTTCACATTTTCTGCTATAAAATGGCATCATTATCATTTAAATTGTTAAAAAATGCGTAGAGGCATATTCTGGGAAACTAGAAAAATTACTGCATACTCCTTTTTACTTAAAATATAGGAAATGTTAGTAAAAAACACAGCCAAAGTTGATTCTTAAAAAATGACAATTTTAAAAACATTGGCAAAGTCACATATAACAAGCAAAATTTCCAACCCATACATTTTCTTAAATTTTAAGAGTTCTTCTTTTCAATGCTTTTTAATTAACGGTGCACATCAACCAGAGCTTTTGCACCAAGATTTTTGTTACAGATATTTTAGTATTTTCGAAGCTATGGGAACTATCCATATATTTTTTTATTCATACCCTAACGTACTGTCTATTAAGCGATTTACAACAAAATTTGCCTATTTTTACAATCAGATTGTTGCAGGATTGGGTCAATTTTGAAATAAGAAGACAACAACTTCCTTGGTTGCTGTGCACCCTTAAAGATCAAAAATTGATTGAAAAATGGATTTTGGCGAGGGTTATTTAGGAGGATGTAACAAAAATGACATTTTAGCGGGCATTCAAGGGTTTGTTCCGGTGGGCATACTAAGCCCAAACCCAAAATATGTCCTTAATTGGACGTAACAGGAGCTGGCGCTTTGCATTTGAATTTTATATGGCGCTTTGCATTTGAATTTTATATGGGACGGGTAAAAAAAGATTTTTTCAAAAATGTCACTTTTTGAGGCATTTTGGCCACCGAAGCGTTTATTGGCGTGTAGGCCAGATCCTTGCACATCTTTTAGTATACATAACATTGAAATTTTGAGCAACCTGGAGCTCGGTACAGACCTTCAAAGTTTGGCATTTTTTCGAAAAATCGGCCCCGGTAAAAAAGATATGCGTCGCACCTCGCGACGCCCTAGACGCCATTTGATTTTGCTGGGGTTGTAAGAAGTACAGAGCGGATTCGGAATGGATGCTGGATGAATTTGGATGCTCTCTAATTCAAATGTATTTGGATGGAAAAGCACTCAAACGTCAAAATTAGTTGTCAAACTGATGTTGACATTTACCCCATTATTCGATGATTTCCAAGTAGGGGGTCCAATTTTCCCGGGTTTTGAGTTTCCCGGAAAACGGAAAAACTATTTATTCCCGGGAAGTTTTTGAAAAAATCATAAAATCTATGTTTTCTTTATAGGTATTTGTTATGTTTTTCAAGCTTTAATGTTATAGAATAAGCTCAGTACTATTAATATCAATCTAAACAAGGATAGCAGTTTTTAAATAGCTTTAACAAATTTTTGTTGTACTCTGTTGTGCTTTGAATTTTATATGCAGCACATTTCTAATTCAAATTAAATAAGTATCTTATAAATATTTATTTTTAATTTATTTCTATATGACATGACTAAGGCAGGTTTAAAATTGGTTTAAGATAAAAAACAAAAATGACAACAAATAAAATGGTACCAATTTATGTAAAATTTAAAAAAAAGTTTAAACTTATAAATTGTAATGCTAATGTAATTTCCAGGCCAAAACTAGATTTTTGTTCAATTCCGGTAATTTCCCGTACAAAATATAAAAATTCTCGGTATTCAAGAAATCCCGGTTTTTGAAAAAATCCCGGGAATTTCGTGACGGGAATTCCCGGGATGAAAACACTATTGCCAAGCACGTGGTTTTGTGCGTTAGACAGCTGTCAGCCGATCCAATTCCAAAGACTTTTCTCAATATGCTGGAAGCTAGGCACTAATTCCAAGTTGTTTTTATAAATTTAAGCAATTCTGCGTGGTTTCTGGTAATCCCAAGTAATTCTGGGACATCAAAGTAATCCGTGGCATATTGCCAGTATTCCTGGTAATTCCATTTAAACTGGTCAGTAATCCTTGATGCTTGAAACCCTTTGGAAGAAACATAAAAGAGCAGAGGAAAACCAGTTTTCAAAAATCAAACAGTTCTAGAGTTTTTTTAAGGACCTATAAGCTATTGTTTTTCATATGTTTATAGGGCATTTAAAACAAAAATTCTAGAGTTGTACTCCCTTAACCTCCCATCCCCTCTCAGCAACAGAACGCTACGCATCGTTCGTTTCCAACCCAGCCTCCTAATTAAAACACGTTGCCAAGCAAAACTAACATCCCACCATTTCTGTCCTGGAACGCGGCAGCCCCAAATTTGCATCCAGGGAAAATAAAACGAACTATCAAACCGTAAAATATTCAAATTAGCATCGCTCCAAGTTTGCAACCACCTGAGCATGATTCACCATTTTTTGTTTTGCAGTTTCGAGGACCGCACGCGAAAAGCAGTCCCGTTTATCATAAATACAAAATACCGAAAACGAAAAAATAAAAAAAGAAACAGCTCGATTTCATGTCTTCCTTATAACCCTGTTCCCAGCTTTGCTCATCATGCCATCCAAAAGTTAAACCAAATTCGCAGCAATAAACTAATTTGGTCGGAAATGTCATACGAGATGTGCCGTTCTTGGGAGTCTCGAAAAGAACTGAAGTGGTTTGGAATCTTTTTATTGTTGTAATGTAACGCCAGTTAACTTCGTATTAAACCTATAAATCAATAGATTTGGCAACGAATCCAATATTCGTGTTATTTGTAAAGTTTCAGAAATGTCCTTTTATCATATTTATTCCAGTTTTGCTCAAATCAATTTTCCGATATTCGGTCTAAAATTTCAAGCAGACCGTGAACAAGCCCTCTCAAGAACCGTCAAATACAGCAAACGACAAAGTTTTAATCGATTTGCCAAAAATCTTGCCCCCAGGGATGGAATAATCGCGAAAAAATCAATTTCGCTTGCGAACTTTCTTCACCCGCGAAAGATAGAGGAGGCAAATCACGCAAAAGAAAATCTCTCCCGAAATTCTCCAAGAAAATCAATCTGCTTATGATTTTTTTGTGAATTTCCTTGTCAGCACCACTCAAAAATATTTATTTCACTTTGTTTACACGCATTGCTCAAATACAAAAAGTGACAGGTCATTTTTCGACGTGTGACGTTACACTTGCAAGTGTAGTAGTGAAAAAGATGTTCCGCCGAAAAATCAAGATGATGATTTTTTTAGATTCTTTTTACCGATCTTTCGTGCGCGAGAGAAGAGAGCCATGCTCCCTTCGGATTATTTCTCTTGATGAACATCCAAAGATTTTCTTTTGATGATGATTATTCCATCGCTGCTTGCCCCACTCCTTGAAGGAAAGGTGTCACATGAAGGGACCGACACTTCCAGGTGACGATAGAGCATCGGAAAAGGAGAAACTTTTCCAGACGTGCAAGTTTTTGATAAACGTGTATGAAAGGGTACAGATTTACAGATATGGCAAGTTTGACACAAGTGTGTGATTAACCCTTTACAACCTAACCCCGCCTTTAGACGGGCATCGATCTGAAAAATCGCCAAAAATCCATTTTCAACCAAATTTTCATCTTTTAAAAGCATTGGAAAGAAGAACTCTTAAAATTTTAGAAAATTTATGGGTTGGAAGTTTTACTTATTTTATATGACTTTGCCAATGTTTTTGAAAATGTATTTTTTTTTGGGGGTCAACTTTGGCTGCGTTTTTTACAAGCAAGTCCTATATTTTAAGTAAAAAGGAGTATGCAGTAATTTTTGTAGTGTCCCAGACTATGCCTCTACGCACTTTTTTACAATTTAAATGATAATGATGCCATTTTGTAGCAGAAAATGTGAAAAACAAGCAAAAAGTTGAAAAAGTAACTGTAAAAACATGAAAAATTTAGATTGGCAAAATGTAATGTTAAGAGTTGGTAAAATAGGCCAAATACTACCATAACAAAAATGTACTAAGCAAGATAAATGCAAACTAAAAATACTGAAAATAAAACAAAAAAACATAAAACAAGAGAAGTATAGTTTTTCGTAGGACAAAAGTTGCTCAAAATGACCTCCTTAACACGGGAAAAATAAAAAATTTCGATAAAAAAATTTGGGCAGTAGAGGGTTAAGGGAAGTCATCTGAAGTAGTGCCTTCACATGGCTGCGAATTGTGTTATCTCGAGTTTTATGTGAATTATGGTGAAAGTTTTTTCTTAAGTTTAAAAACGTTTGCCGGCTTTCAATTTAGGAAAAAAAAATGGTCACAAAATTTAACTTGTAATTCTTTTCTTAAATCGATCAGTCAACGACCTTCATGATCTAAATTCTCCTTAGTAAATAAACACACGCCTCCTAGGGGAAATCTACCCTTTCCAATCAAACACCTATCTTCGTCATATGGAGAGTTTGATGCTCGATTAAAGCTCCAAAAATACTATTTGGGCTATAAACTTACCAGCAACAGCACTGCCTCGAGTAAGCACGCAAATGTATGCCACTTACTGGCCAAAAAGATCACATTTAATGCACTTTTGATCATAATTTGTATTTTGCGAGACCACTTCTCATTATTTTGTTGGCACACACAGTGACACACACGAGAATCCCTCAAACGCTTAATGAATATCGCCAAAATTAACTTTTCACTTTCGCTTACTTTTTCACGGCGCTTAAGATATGAAATTGCTTCCAACTACCGGCAACATGTTCTTTTGATCATTAGTAAGGCACTCACTTGAAGAATAATCCCGAAAAATGTAATAAATTAGCAAGCGCCATCAAAAAAAACAAACGCGCCAAGTCGTTTGACGTTTCAATTTTCACTTTGCATTCCACTCGAAGGCTGAAGAAAACCGAGCGAGAGACGAAGGCAAAAAAAGAACAAAGGCTGGCCGTCAACACCACCAGCAGCACAGCCAGCGATGCCAGGAAACTTTCCCTATAAATGCCACTTTTCGTGAGTGTTCGTTTGAACTGTCAGCGCAAATGGCAACACTCGACAGAGTGTTGGAAGAAAAAGAACTAAGCCGATATTAGAAAAATGGGCGTGGCCCAATGCATTCGCCTCGATTAGAATACCCTTGGGAATTTTTTTTTGTTAAATGCTTGGTAAAGAAATAGAATAACTTTTAGTGAAAGTGAAAATAAACAGAAATGTTCACAAAAACTTGCTCTACTCGTTGGTGTACTTGGTTTTAGTAAAATTCAAGGGAGACTCTAGATTATCCAGCATCATTCAAACACGACCGCTTATTAGGATTAAAATGGGTAAATTTCCCCTAGTTCCATTACCAAACAGAGAAAGAAAAAAAAAACACCAAAGTCACGACCAAAGCCAACCTCACCAGACAGGGTGACGACGCTACCCCCAAAAGCCATAAACTCCTGCCAGCTGGCTGGCTTGTGCGGTGGGTCGGATGTTGTCATCCAAGCGCACATTATCTCGACAATGTCGTTCAACACTCAAACGAAGCCGAAGCTCCACCATTTTGGTCATAAAGTTGTAAATTGGCTTTTTTTCCATCTCGCGATTCGGTTTCTTTGAAACCCATTTAGTGGCTACGTTTTATTGGGCACTCCCTGGGTTGCCTTCCCTTCTTCCACGGCCTCTCCTTTAACGGAGATCTAGATGAGCATCGTTCAAATGTTAAAAGCTTCTTGACAAAGCAGGAAAGTTCTCTGGAAAATCATAGATATTACTGAGCGTTTTGAAACCGTATTATTGAATTAGCTTTATTGTTTTAGTACAATGATATAACGCATTTCTAATTTAAATCTATTCAATCTAGATTGTTGTCGTTAAGCAAATTATGATGAAGTTATTTCTTACCATTTTCTAGATGAGTTACATGAAAATTCAACTAATTCAATTATTTTTCAACAGCAGTTTTTAAAAAGTGTTTTATGAAATCAAATTTAAAAAAAAATCAAAAGGACTAAATTACGTGTTAAATGGGACCACTTTGGTCATTTTTAAGCTTAAACATAAACTGGGTACTTATACTCATCAAGCATTGGAAGCAGCGCGAGGGCTGTCACCACCAAATACCCGTAACTTAGATAAGCTTGATCATCATAATCCAAGTCTGATACAAACTATACTTTCCCATAATTTCGCTGCTTGCCAGCGGATATTCGATTGGACTACAATAAATTTTTGTACTTACAAATTATAACTAAAATATGTTTTCGAATTTACACTTCCGAAATCATCAAAAATCAATTCGCTGTAAATATTTGAAAAAAATGGTGACATAAGGTTACTGGATTTGCGTACAGGATTTCTATCCGTGAGTCTAATGGTCATAAAACTATTTTGATGACCTTTTGACCTGCTTATTTTTAAAGAAAAGAAATTTCACAAAAATATATTTTAGTTGCGACAAATATAGAAAACACAACAAAATTTGTTCAAATGAATACAAAATCTCAAAAATATATTTTGAAACTTTTTCAAGACCTGCTTACATTTAAAAGAATGGAAAACTCACAAAACTAAAACAAAAAATATTAACTTTCGACCTTTTGTCCACATTTGACCTGTGTCCTTTTGTCTTTCGAACTTTTAGCATTCGACCACTTATTACACAACTGTTTTGAGTGTTTTTTTATAGGGGGTGTTATAATACAAAACATATTTGATAATATAATGAATAAAAACTAACAGTTCAAAATGTCATAATGTTGAATATTTGGCCATTTTGAATTGATAGTCTTGATTTCAAAATATTTTATTTTCGAAAAGATCAGAAAAAACTCAAATGCTGCGTTTGTTAACATTGAAAATTGGAACATTAGTTGCTAAGATTTGGTATTAGAAAATGAGGAGGCTTTATGTTTAAGACTTAGAAAACTTCAATTTTCCTGCTTCTTCATCTTTGTCTATCTTTTTTATCCGCTATCTGTATTTCAGCAACCAGAGGTCAAATCTTTGTCTTTAAATTTGAAGGAAAATTTCAGAACTCTTCGAAAAAAATATTTTCAGAAATTAATACTTTTTTAAAATTCTAAAACTGATATATTTAATGCTAAAATCAAATTTTAAGTAGCTGAATCTCAAAAACGGCGCACTTTATCAAAATTTTTGTAAGGTACATTTCGATTGCAACTTTGATTGACTGTACAATTTAAGGTAAAAAAATGAGCAAAAATTCCAATTAAAAAAAGGCATTCTTTAAAAGTAAAAAAAAATACATAATTCAGCGACAAAATTTTGGTTAGTTCTTCTCTTTGACTCAAAAGTTTTTGTTTTTGCGAGTTTTGTTCCCTAAAACATGTTAAAATTGAGCTTTTGTGAAAAAAATTGTTTTGAAAATTGGCCATTTTGTACAGATTTTCGAATATTTACGTGCCAAAATTGAATGATGCCTTGTATGAGTGAACCAATGACACACAATGACTACTTTGGTCACAGCACAAAGCTTGAGCAAAATTATATTTAAAAAAAACTAACTTAATCCACCTATGTGGTTGATGCCTTCCTCACTTTTTACCAACAATGGGTAATATGAGTGGTTTGGACGCTTACTTTAGCTATTTTTTTTAGATCCAGAAAAAAAACAGCACACAGATATAACTTAAGTCAATACAGATTTGCCAGTTCTTCAATGTTTTTGACTCGTTGGAAAGTTCTTTTGATTACATAACTAACGATGGATCGGATGATGGATCCGGACATCGTTTACATACATTTAAGTGAGATCCGGCTTCAAAAAAGTACAAAAATATCACTTTAGTGGTCATAACTCGAGACAGGGTTGCCAGATCTTTTATGTTGTGGACTCGTTGGAAAGGTCTTTCAAATACCTAACCAACGATGTTTAGGATGATGGATCCGGACATCGTTTACATGAATATAAATGATACAATTGACCAAAATTCGTTTTTCAAGAATATAAATGTTTATTTTGACAAGCTCTACAATTGTCTACAAGGGCCCAAAAATGAACAAAATGGTTGTTAAAGAAGAAGAAAGTTTTAGTTGAATTATTTCAGGAATAAATTTTATTTATTTTGTTGATTCCGGAAATATTTCAGCCAAAACTTGTTTCTTCTTTTACAGCCACTGGTTCATTTTGTAAATTTTTGGGCCCTTCTAGATAATTGTAGAGCTTATCAAAATGAACATTTATATTCTTGAAAAATAAATTTTGGCCAATTCTATCAAAAGTCATGGGCAAAAAACGGTTTAAAAATGCTCATTTTCAAATTAAAATTAAATGAGTTAAACAAAAAAGACCTCCGAGATATTTTCAGCAAATGTACTTTAGAATGTATACTTTCAGATGCTTTCAAGAGCGAGGTCAAACTCCACCACCTTTTCAAGTTATTCACATTTCGAAATGGCTTCTTTTTCGACGTATATTGGCAATAACTTTTGTTTAAAAGGTCCGATTTTCGCTCTCTTAGAAGATAAATGTGTGTTTTGATAAGCTTGGTTTTAGATTTTGGTTTCGAACCACTGTGCATTGATCACACAAAAAAAAACTGTGGTATAAAAGTATCCTCCGGGATCATTTTTTGACAGTTCGACGCCAACGGATTATTTCAAGAAAATTTACCTCGGTTAACCAAAATCAAATTAACAATGCAACTCAGGCAAACCGTCCTCACAACACTTTTTTTTTGAAAATTTTTGTAGCACAACTATTTGGAACAAACACTTTGATTTTATTGAATAACAGTTTTTATGTACATTCCTTGATTTTTTTTTGAGTTTCCAATTAACAATATTTTTATTTATTCCTTTTTAATTCTTTAAAAAAAGCAAACAGCAAAACAAAATTTTTGTTTATTAGATTTTTTGTAATTTAAACAAATAATCAAAATTTTCTTTTTTTCAACACATAGTTGATACGTAAATTTCCTCATAATTCAAAAAAAAAACACTATTAACAAGTCATCCCGGACGCTTTCTCAGAGAACTTCCCCTCAGCGAATAATGTCACCGATTCGACGGAACTGATGGTGACAGAATTATGGTGGTGCTGCCCTGTTTGCCCCTCGAACCAACGTTATAATTCTTCACCGTCCATTTCCATTTCGAGTGGACTCGTTTTTTTTTGGTACCTATTCGATGTAGAGAGACCACTCTTGTTGGAGGCAGGAATCGAACAACAGCCGAGCAGCCGCCGTTTTCGGTTGACATTCGCCCGGGGTGGGGGCGATCTGCGAAAGTCCGATTCCCCGTTCGTGAACGTCATCGGGGGGAGCTTTTTATGGGGCCGTTAGTAACAGCTGATTAAATTTTGAGCGGCCCCTCGAGCAAGGCAGCAGCTGGCGGTGGGTTTTCTGGAGCAAATCCGAAGCGACTCGCTTCCAAATAAAAACGAGTTAAAATCAATCATTTTCGTTAAGAGTTGCTTTAATGCCCCGCTTGGATGACGCAAATTACCGGTAGCGCTGTGCCTTATTTAGAGCTTTCCTTTGGTGAGAAGAAAGTCGCACTCTAGTTGGATGGCAGTTACAAAGAAGTTAGTTCAGGTAAAGTCGTGTCTTTAATGACGCAGACTCCCGGATTAGCTGCTTCTTTCCTTATTGAATTGAAGCAAATCTCAATTAATAACGACAGCGGAAAACATCAGCTTTGTCTCAGTATCAAGGGTGGAGCTGCTTAAAAACTTTTGTTCTGAAACCTTTTAACGCGATTCGTGAATCACGACTTGGTGCACAGGATAATTTCCTGGTTCTGGTTCTAGGACTGTGTAAGAGAGTTGTAGATCACGCAGATGGGTTTGTTGATGAGAATTTCTGGGTTCTAAATGATATTATTCATAAGATTTTAATAGGCTGATCTTCAACGTTTTGGTTCTTGATTTATTTTTCAATGTACGATTTAAACGGATTTTTTTCTACGTTTTTCTTTTTATGTTTGTGTCAGAGATGGGTCAAAAAATAATATAATTGAAATTACAAGCCAGAATTTCAACATTTCAATTTATGAAAAACCATTGGAAAATGCATTATACACCCCTAAAGTTGATATGCAATCATTAGTTTAAAAAAGTGAGAATTGACGAAATATTTATTAGGCCGTTGCAAATATTTTTTGAAGTTTATGTCCCTCGACTCTGACCAAAGTCAAGGGGGGAGCAAAAAAATAAAAAAGTATAAACATTTAAATTACGAGCTGTGGTTTTAACATTTTAATGAAAAAAGTGTTTTAAAATGCATTATACACCTTTCTAGTTGTTTTGCCATCATTAGTTTCCAAAATATCCAAGTATTGACGAAAATTGTATTTTTTTGCGAAAAAAATTTTTCATAAAAATTCAAAACATTTTTAAACAAGCCCAAACATGCTAAATATTATTATCAATGCAGAAAAATGCATTTTACATTGTTTTCAGTTGATTAGACTTCTATTTTCATGAAAATTTTGAAGTTTTTTGGAACATATTTTTATTGCCCCCTGATTTTTCAGACAAATTTTTAAGGGGGGGGGGGCGACATAAACTTTGAAAAATATTTGCAACGGCCTTACTCGCAAAAAAAAAACCTTTTTGAAATTTTGTACATCGAATTCGAATCGAATTCAACAAATTTCAAAAGATATTTGAATTAACCCAAACATGCTTAAAAATAAATTGATTTCAGTTGATTGCACTTAAATTTTCATTGAAAATTTTAACTTTAAAAAAAATCTTTTACCCCCTGATTTTCGGGCCGACTTTGTAGAGGGGTGGGAACGACAAAAACTTTAAATAAAATTTGTGCCAGCCTAATTCAAATTGTTCTAAAATTTAAAAAAGAAAAACTATGTTTTTTAATCAATTTTTAGCTTTATTTCACATCTATCATTTACAAGTTTTAAAATGAGTAATTTTCCTAAGTTTTTACTAAGGCCTTTGCAAATTGCATTTTTGCCCCCTTTTTCGTTTTTCCGGAAAATCAAGGGGGCAAAAACTTAATTATGAATTGCTACAAATTCAAAAAATAATTTAAAAAAGGGGGGGACATGATGGGACACACATATTTGGACACAAATTTCATTTTTTTTTCAGATTTGGAATAAAAATGTACACGAATATCACTTAAGTGGTCACAACTTGAGACAGGGTTGCCAGATCATCAATGTTTTGGACTCGTTGGAAAGTTTCGATGCGTCGGATGATAGATTCGGACATAGTTTACATACATTTAAGTGAAATCCAGATATTTGTGAAAACACATTTTTATTCATGACTGATAAGTTCTTCATCAAAACTTCAAATAATTTAATAGCGACGTATGAGCCCCTAAACCGAATCGATTGCGACCAGTTTGAACAAAATTGATTAAGCCAGTCCTGAGAAAACTGAGTAAGAATTTTGATCACACACATATACACACACACATTTGTTCAGTTTGCGATTCTGAGTCGATAGGTAAGGTATACATGAAGGTGGGTTTACGACGTTTCTGAAAGTTGTTCACTTTCCGAGCAGGATTATAGCCTTACCTTAGGTGAGGAAGGCAAAACTAAATCAATTATCAACTATATGAGAGACTCTAAATTGTTTTCGATTTTAAACAAATGAAGCACTTTTAGACTTTTTATGCATTTTTAATTTTAAAACACACATAAAATAAATCAATATTGATAGATTGATTGATTGATAGATTGATATTAAGAATAAGTTTTATTTATTTTTTGCCACCTCTTGAATCTGAAACTGTATTTTAGAGTTTAAAATTTTGAGTCAAGCACAGTTTAAGGTTTAAATCCCAATTTTGTTTTGCTTTTATTGATTGATTAATTTTAATATTAAATTCTTAAATACGTACAGACATGCCTCGGTTTAGCACCGCATATGGGGGATGCAAAACCGAGGCGTGCATAACCGAGGTACAGAGCTTATGGGATTCTGGCTATATGGGAGACATTGGCTATAATCGTATGAAAAATCATGCAAACATCAAAAAATTATAGTGTTTTGGAATCGGGATGATGTCAGCTATCCATTAAATTTATAATTTCATGAAAATTTTCACAAAAATACGTATTTTTCCTGTATTTTGAAAATGCATTTTTTTTTTCTCTAAAGAAACCAAAAATATATTGTTATTGCTATATGGGTATCAAATGATCAGGATTTTTTCATACATTTCGAATTGAATAACAACATTTAAAAAAAAAACTCAAACTTTTCACAAAAATACGTATTTTTGAAAAAAATACCCAAAATTTCAGTTTTTACAATATGGGTATCAAACGATCAGGATTTTTTCATACATTTCGAATGTAATAACATTTTTTTAAATACTCAAAATTTTCACAAAACTACGAATTTTCGAAAAAAATATCAAAATTTTCGTTTTTACCATATAGGTATCAAATAATCGAGTTTTTTTCATACATTTCGAATGTAATAAAAACATTTCTTGAAAACACTCAAAATTTTTACAAAAATACGTATTTTCGAAAAAAATAGTCAAAATTTCAGTTTTTACAATATGGGTATCAAACGATCAGGATATTTTCATACATTTCATTTCAACAACATTTTTTTTAAAATACTCAAAATTTTCACAAAACTACGTATTTTTGAAAAAAAAACGCAGAATTTTAGTTTTAACAACATGGGTATCAAACGATCGGGATTTTTTCATTCATTTGTAAGTAGTTTTGTGAAAATTTTGAGTATTTTCAAAAAATGTTGTTATTGCATTCGAAATGCATGAAAAATTCCCGATCGTATGATACACATATTGAAAAAACAGAAATTTAGAGTATTTTTTTGAAAATTCGTAGTTTTATGAAAATTTTGAGTATTTTCGTAAAATGTTGTTATTACATTCGAAATGTATGAAAAAATCCTAATCGTTTGATACCCATATTGTAAAAACTGAAATTTTGAGTATTTTTTTCGAAAATACGTAGTTTTGTGAAAATTTTGAGTGTTTTCAAAATATGTTGTTATTACATTCGAAATTTATGAAAAAATCCTGATCGTTTGATATCCATATTGTATAAACTGAAATTTTGAGTATTTTTTCGAGAAACATTGCATTTTCAAAATACAGGAAAAATACGTATTTTTGTGAAAATTTTCATGAAATTATAATTTTAATGGATAGCTGACATCATCCCCATTTCAAAACACTATAATTTTTTGATGTTTGCATGATTTTTCATACGTTTAAAGCCAATGTCTCCCATATGGCCAAAATCCCATAAGCTCTGTGCTTCAGTTAAGCACTGGGCCATGCTTAACCGAGGCAGCTGAACGGTGCAAAACCGGGGCAGTGCAAAACCGAGGCGTGCAAAACCGGGGCATGACTGTATTTTAAATGCAAAACATTTTGACATGTTTTTGAAAACAAATATAACTACTTTTACAACAGAGTTAAGAATAACTGGACCAAATATATGATTTTATGAAAAAAAAAGATTTAAAAAAAAATTGAAAATATGGTCATACGAAATTTCAATGATTTTTTACATCTATTGTTTTAATTGAAAAAGATCCTATCAACATAGAATATCATAGTTTCTCTAGAAATGTTAAAACAAATTGCATTTGAAAATTTATTCTATTTTTTGGTATGGTATAGAATGCACCATTTTTATGTTATTGGAATTTTAAGGTAAAAAATCTCGAAAAATTAAAATAAAATCATTTAAAATAATTCTTTAATTGAAAACTAATTCAAGTGACAAAGTAAATTTCGAGGGCGCACTTTTAGCTTGCTAAACTAGTTGCGAGAGCATCCGAAATAAAACTTACAAAGTTAAACGATTGAAAAATCATACGTTTTTCAAAATAATGTTTTGGTAAAATTGTTAAAAGTCGCGATAGATCGAACAATAGATTTCTGATTAATGGTCAGGAACCAAACTAACCCCTTTCGTGAAAATCAAGATCGGTCAGGGCAACTGTTTTGTGAGTCAAATTGAAGTAAAATTACATGCAAATAAATCAGTATTCAACCATAAATTTGTATAATCATCTAAAATTCAACTTTTTCAAACATTTGTATGATCAATTTTTTCCTACTTTGAAATATATTACACAGTTCACTACAAAATATCAAAAAAGGATATTATGTGAGCATTAGCACAATGTGTTAATAACGAGTCAGTTTTTTAGAACGTTCAATATTTTCTTGGAATCTTCCAATTTCAATCCCAACGATTCGTTAGAAATTTCGAGCTAAAGTGACGTCTCATTCCAAAAACATTCACCGAATCCACTTCTGCCATATGCCGGTTCCAAAATTGAATCAACAGTCCAGACGAAGTTTCGGCAAGCTTTGTTATATGTTTTTCAACAATACTCTTCTGACCGCTCTTCCCTTCATCCAACTGGGTCACACTCCGTGCCTTGACTTGCCAAATGGTCGCGCCAGCCCCTTTTTATTGGAAAGGAAGCATCGAATAGCAGTAAACATTTCCTAGCATATCAATATCCGGCGCCGATACATAGTATAGACAATCCAGGCTGCCGGCAAACATTGGACCGGATATTTGTCCAAACCGTTTAGATCCCCTCACGCGGAGAATACATTCCTTTAGGGAAGGACTGGAACTTCAAGAATGTGAACTCTATTGGTGGACAAATCGAAAGAAACGAATCTATTTCCGGAAAAAAAAACATGAAAATCTCGTGAAAAATTCAGCATGCTGAAAATGTGCCTCACATTGGGTCCTGAATAATGAAACTATTTGTTTATTCTTTCTTCAATTCGCTCGGGCGTCCAAAGCTCGGCTGAGCGTTTGCTTGCACAGCTTTCGAGCTAGTTTTTCTGCCACTGTTTTCCTTCCACTTCCGAACTGAGCTGAGCTGAAAGGTCTTGTCTTGTCCATGTACGGCGGCGAAAGGGAACGAAGAAACTTTGGTTTTTCCCCCTTCGGGCGCAGTCAGGTGTACTGTGATTTACATTCTGCTTATTAAAAGTTCCTTGCCAGGTTGGCAGATTCCCGGGAAGACAACTTTCGACCAGAGATTGGCCGGCAGGCTTGCATGGTGCATTCAATTTTGACGGTGCACCGGGATTTTTGCTTTCTCCGGTAGCTGACCTGTTGTTGAGTTCCGAGTTCCGAAACTGGCAATCGTAAGCCATTTGTGGGCTCCGTTTGCACTTTTATTACTTCTGCAGAGCAATTTTGGCTGCGATCCAAGAAAAGGATATAAATTGGAGGGGAAAAAGTCCAAGAAACGCAAACAAAACGTGAAATATACGAAATGTTCAACATAGGATTGCTGCCAGCGGCGGCGTCCTGAATGCATGCCGTAGATTTTGTTTGGGACACTCTTGTACTGACGAACAGCACCGTAAGGAATGGTTTGAATATTTTGGCTTTATTTCTTTTTTTTTTGTTTTTTGTTTTTTGTTTTTTGTTTTTTGTTTTTTGTTTTTTGTTTTTTGTTTTTTGTTTTTTGTTTTTTGTTTTTTGTTTTTTGTTTTTTGTTTTTTGTTTTTTGTTTTTTGTTTTTTGTTTTTTGTTTTTTGTTTTTTGTTTTTTGTTTTTTGTTTTTTGTTTTTTGTTTTTTGTTTTTTGTTTATAATCTTTAATCCTACAGTGTTCGTTGCACTTTCCGGCAGTGACGTTGCCAAATCGATTTTATTTCTTGCCCGAATCACTCCTTATTTCTTTTTGTATGGTCTCCAGTCTCCACGAAGCCGGCAGACGCCGTGGACACGCCGGCAGTGTTTGAATGAACGGAAGGACAATATGTGTGCGGTGTCTTCGAATATGTCTGGTTCTTTTTTTTTTTTTTTTTTTTGGTTGATTTGGAAAATGGATCTTTTCGGGTGGAAATGCAATTTTGGAAGCCGTTTTGTGTGATTGTCAATTTGTTTAGTTACGGAGAGAGATGTTTTCGAAGAATTCTTTTCGTTAAATGGCGAATTGTACTTAGGCTGGATTGGTTGGATTTTTTGCGGTATTTAATCATTATTTTGGAAGGAAAAATTTCGAGTGATTTAACTAAGGCTCTTGAAAAAATAAATTACAGAGGCATCACCACCTGACATTAACCCCATAAAATGGTAATTAAAGTCATACATAATTCTGATGTACATTCATTTTCCGCCCTTGCAGGTTCCTTTCGAGATCAAAGCTCAAGGTGCAGACCACATTAACAGCCACCACCAGCAGAGCAGAGAATTCCTGGAGTGACGGCCACTTCTGGTATAACAACCCTTGGCTAATAACCGTGCAGCGGCACACTTGGAAACTCCCCCTCCATCCAGCAACGATTCCTGGCCACAGGTACGCCATACTTTCTGCAACTGACGCGAAAAAAAAAGATGTACATTTATGAAATATTAACGGAAATTTATAATCATGCCACGCCGCGGGTGTTCGCTCTACCGGATAAATGGAATCCCATACGTTAAGGGTGGCCAGAAGTTGAGCTGGAAAATGTGTGCAAAGTGCACCCACCTTCAAGTAGAGAGTGTAAAGTGCAAAGTGCAGCCTGATGATGAGGGTTATTTTAAAATGTACATTCACACGAAAAGGACCAAACGGGTAGTAAACTCGTAACAAACCGTCCCCATTGTCAAAGTTTCACACCGTAGCTGCTGCGGGAAGCTTTTATGGTTGCGCTTTCGAAATGCACACTCAGTGCAACGTGCGTTTAATTCACCCAATATGGGTGCACTTTTCCGGACGTTTATGTCTTTTGTGGGCGCTTAATGCTTGCGCGAGAGTGGGTTGCACTTTTGCATGGCTGCAAATGAATGCAACGATTTTGCTGTATAAAGTTATATATTTGATGTTCACGGTTCGAGTTCTGTCAACCTTAAAAATAGTATTTTTTTTTCAGCGTTAAACTGGGACCGGTGATGTAGTGGTAAGCGTTGTTGCCTCTCACCCCATGAATTTTGGCCTTCTAAAGGTATCGGAATATTAATTTAACATTTCTTCCTCAAACTATAATCAATTTAAGTGAAAATAATCAACATGGAAATAGGGCAGCGAATGACCAAGAAGGTTAAAGCTGCCAGAAATAAATGAATCAACAACAACAACAACAACTTGGAAACATTCGATAATGACGTAACGTTTTCAGAAATTGTAAGTAACTTTTTGTTATTACGTGAGCCAGCCCTAATCTCCTGCCCTGGATTCGGAAGGGGTCGTACCGCCCCTCCATCACGAGATATCGAAAAATGAAGCTCGGATTCGCGATCAGGGACAAAAATTACCCTTTGGACATATCTTATATTTTTAACAATTTTTTTTAAGTCGCATAGCGTTATTTCATTTAATTTCATTTCTCTTACCCAAGTATGTAGTATCATAACTCAAAAAAACTAACTTAATCCACCAATATGGTTGGTGCCTTCCTCAATCTTTACCAATAATTGGCGATTCGATGGGATTATACACAAATTTCATCTAGTTTTGTCTCAAGAACCGCAATAAAAAGTACACAAATATCACTAAAGAGGTTAAAACTCGAGACAGGGTTGTCAGATTCAAATTTTTTGGACCCTTTAGAAAGGTCTTTCGATTACCTAACCAACCGTGGGTCGGTCGATGGATCCGGACATAGTTTAAATACATTTAAGTTAGATCCGACTTTAAAAAAGTACATAAACATCACTTAAGTGGTCATAACTTGAGACAGGGTTGCCAGATCTTTAATGTTTTGAACTCGTTAGAAAGGTTTTTCGATGACCTATCCAACGGTGGGTCAGATGATGGATTCGGACATGGTTTAAATACATTAAAGTGAGATCCGGCTTCAAAAAAGTACATAAGTATCACTTAAGTGGCCATAACTCGAGATAGGGTTGCCAGATTCTCAATGTTTTGGATTCGTTGGTAAGGTCTTTTGATTACCTAACCAACGATGTGTAACATGGTGATATTTGAGTCTATTTCCGATCACTTATCTAACATCCGGATAAACACAAAAACACATTTTTATACATAACTTTTGAACTACATATTGAAACATTATAGGTACGTATGGGACCTTAAACCAAATCGAATGCAACTGGTTTGACCAAAATCGGTTCATCGAGTGCTGAGAAAACTCAGTGAGAATTTTGGTCACATACACATACATACACATACACAGACATTATTTTTTTCAAAATAATGGCTTGATTTAAAAAAAATCTGCTTATCTTCTAGTAAATATCATCAAAACTTTCATCGAATATTTTTGGAAATTCTGGCAGACAAAATGTTGAAATCAGAAGAATAAGGCTGTTCCAAGTATTTTACAAAGCCATTTTCGACATTCTTCCTCTCCCCCCATTATCAAAAATTGGCTCGAAGATCATGGGCAAAAATATTGTTTCAAAAAACTTCAAAATATCAATGGAAATTCAAGTGCAATCATCTGAATTCAAGTAAAAATGCACTTCCCCGCGTTTAGAATCATTTTGAGCATGTTCTGGTTTATTAAAAAATAATTTGATTTTTTTGAGCATTTTTGATGATTAAATGTTTTATCGCTAATTTTTTTTTTCGAGTCTTCTATTTTTTTAAAGAATAATGATTGCAATTCAACTTTACGGGTGCTTAAAACAACTTCTAACATTTTTTGGTTGAAATATTGAAATTATGGCTCTCAACGTTTTTTCATTAGTCACACTTAATTTTATGATAAACTTGCGCTGTTACATGGATTATGCAGATTATATGTCACCATTTTCGAAATACAGTTAAACCTCGCATAGTGCGCAGGCATTACGCTTTAAATTTCGTCGATTTCTCAAACATGGCATAATATTTTTGCAATCTTTTTGAAGCAATCTGTTCGTCTTGTTCCAATTTACAATTAGCTTCAAATAGATTGCAAAAATATTAAGTCGTTTTAGAGTAATCGAAGGAATACAAAGCGTAACGCCTGCGCACTATGCGAGGTATAACTGTATAAAAATACTTAATTGTACTTGTGTTCCTTCAGTAAAAAACATTATTTTTAAATACTTAAAACAATAAAATCAACAATACCTATAAAAAACTGCTATGTTCATGAACGGCCATGATCAACGACGACCAACTTTTTCAAAACTTGTTTTCGTAAGATCGCGATAACTCGTGATGTTTACAAGCAAACCCCTTATGTTTACATGTCAACATTTTTGTAGTTGTCTGCTCTACAACTTTGTAAAATATTATTACACTCTAAAAATAACCCTGCAAAGCTAGAAATAACACGAAATTTAAAAATGAAAAATATTGTTCAAAATGAAAATATGACTCTTCTGGTTCAATGTACATTCGAAAAGTACACTAAATTTCCCTTAAAATGACATGTTCCAAAAAAAATTACAGTCGAGTAACGGAAAATAGCATAGTGTTTAAAACTTTTTTAGTGTTTTTTTCGATGAAAAATACGTCTTTTCGGAATTCTGAGTACGCCATCAAATTGGGCGTCCAATTTTACATAAAAGTCCATTTGACACCAAATTTCTATCTCATCACCGTTTCAGGCTGCAAATTATTGAAAAACACCTCTTTTTTCGCATGTTCAAAAATGGAAGGGGTCGTACCGCCCCTCCGTCACGAGATATCAAAAAACGGACCTTGGATTCATGATCAGGGACAAAAGTTACCCCTTAGGACAAAGTTTCACGCAAATCGAAAAGGGGTCGGGGCAACTTCTGTGTGAGTTGGCGGAGAATTACCCTATAACTAAGTACAAATCAGAAAAAGTTGCAACTACTAGTAGTAATCTATTACAAGTCTTGTAGTGTGTATGGGAGAAGGGGATGATGAAACGATTTCATATCTACTGGCACGAAAATCTTGCCATTACGATTAAGTGAAGAAGTGTTTGAAATTTTTAAACGTTTTCCAACGTCAAAATAACATGAGACCATCTTTGAGCAGAAATAAATAGATCTTAAGAAAATAACTCTATCGTGATTGATTTTGTGGCCAAGAAACCCAAATATTAATAACTATAAAAAAAATCATTTACTTTTGTGTCCTAAGTTCTTCGTCATGATGGTTATGCCTGTAGCATCACCACTGCATCTTTTTAAGCACAAAAAAAATCATTTCAAGAAATCTTTTCACAACTTAAAACTTTGTGTTGTAACAAGTAAAACCATTTTCTGGAAGCCAAGTTTGAATGTCTAATTTTAGTAAAGATGGAATGGTATGTAGTTTTTTCAATGCCTAATTAATAATGAAAGAAATTTCTGAACACAATTTGAGCTAGCTTGGTTATAGCTTATTTGGAATTAAAAACATAAAAAATTTATTCAATTTAATACATTCATTCATAGTTTATCTTTGGATTTATTTTATTTTATTTTTTTTTTTTTTTTTGTAGCTGTAATTTGTAAGGAAACATGCACAAATCCCATACTGAATGTTTCAATTTCACGTGTGCTCGGCAAAGTACCGGCTTTTATTTTTAATCGCACAATTTACAAACAACAATTGACGCTGTTCACGCCGAATTATCCCTTGTGCCCAATCATTGATACCGCGAGATAACCATTGAGCGTGTAATCGTCATTCATTTTCAACATCAGCCAACAACGGAAAAAAATAGATCCGCATTCCCTGGAGGGAGGGAGGACAAATAATAAAGTAAAATAGGCTTGGTTGCGTGTGCATAATTTAATGCAACAACGCCTGTTAAACATGCTTCGTGCGAGAAAAAATTCACCAACCGGGTGGGTTGAGCGGATTATTATCGCCGGACAATAATGGGAAGTGCTAAAATTATTGAGTGTGGACGTCACAATAAAGCCGGGTGTTTTTAGATGCGTGTAACGTTTTCACGCGTGGCTAATACATGGTGGGAACTTTTAAAATCCCCCTCGATTGGCACGTGCAGGGAACCGTGACTGGATGTGCCAATGCAGTGTGAAACCTTTGCTCTACAAATCCAATTCAGTGGAAATGCTTGTACCAGATTAGCAGTTAATCATCAATCAATTCCAGCTTCGGGAAACTGTTCCGCTTCAGGGTGAATTGTCTCATAGTTGGTAGCGTTTGTACTCTCTTTGTCAAGTTTTAGAATAATTAAAGATGAAATAAGAATCTCTCTTTTTTTTTTTGCCAGATACTTGGAAAAAAATTGTTGCAATACTTCATGAAAATACTCAAAAAATGTGCATAAATTAAAATTTTCCAACGACACCATAACGCCAACGAATTGATTCCCATCCGTGTACCCTGACAACTTATTCATTAAAATTAATCGGCTGCAATTTATTCGCAATATTAAAAGTAATTGTAGCAAATTATAAATCAGATGCTCAGATAAGATCGATCAAACTGCAACTGCTTCTGCATGGCTTGCACGTACGTGAAGTTGCTCCACAATTTATTTGTTTGCATTATTCTAAAGAGCTGACAGCTGTGTGACTCCAGAGCACACATGGCCGGCCACGCGATTTGTCTAAAATCTGTAACTGAACAAGTTGAGCTGAGACTGTTTTACTTTTAAGAAAGGTTCCAGTGTCTTAGCAGTTCGAAACCTTCCCCAACCAGCAGACACGTGGCGCGTGTTGTGTCCGGTGTTAGCTACAACAACAGACCGGCGTCAACGGGACGAAGCCTTAGAAAATACTACCGGTTGATTCCAGCTGGCCCACATGTGACCACGAGCTAGTCCATTCTATTTCCAAGGGGGGACTGCAAAATAAAGAGTAAGTTGTTCCCCATGTGCAGTCCCATATGACGGATACTAACCATCCCCTCAAAAGGCACACAGCATTCACGAGTCGACAATGTGCTTACTAATGTTTTGCTGTTTGCAATTACCGGCTGACTGACTGCCTGCGGAGTATGCGGTATCGTGCTGTCACACGTGTGCCCCGCCAGAGGGTGCCCCGGCCCGTTCGTCTATAGCAGTGGCGTTCTGTTGGGCGCAATCATCGAAGGCTGGAAATAGAGTTGTTTGTTGGGGGAATCAATTTGACGTTGGACACAAATAGATTAATTCATGTTCTTATACATTAATTAACCCTCTACAACACAACCCCGCCTCTAGACGAGCTTCGATTTAAGAAACCAATTTTGATCTTTAAAAAGCATTTTAAAGAAGAACTTTTAAAGTTTTAGAAATGGACAAAAATGTTCAAAATTACCTCCTGAACAATGCCTGAGAAGGGATCTATCACTGAACGGGACTGCTCGATATTCGATAGAACTTTCTGTCAGCGATCATTTCCCAAAACGATATTTGATCGCTGACACACAACGCCTATCATGACCGGCATTGCTCGGCGAAGGTCGATGAACGTAAACACGAAGACGAAACGAACGAAAAATGAGCACCACTCATGCAGCCACCCGAACGAGACAACGTGCTCTTTCTCTTTCTCTCGTTTTTGTCTCTCTCTTCCTAGTGTATGCTGCGTGGTGACAGGAGTCATATGATTGCTATCTTTCGAGAGATGATCGGCATCTCGGTAGAATGTCAAACGATCGCTCTCTAAGCGATTTTTCTCCTGGAGGGAAGTCAATGATTGTGTGAGTGACTTTGCGTAGCACTCATTCCTTTGTGTGTGAAACGAACGAAAGAAGAATGTAAAAATCAGGTTGTCGTGGTAAAGACGATTGGAGTGTTCTGTCAGCTATCACAAACAAAGTCGAAATTTCGCAAGCCTTGCTCCTGAAAACGGAAAAATAAAAAAAAACGAAAAAAAATTTGGGCGGTAGAGGTTCAAAAGTGTTGAACTCCAGTGAAATTTCGATAATTCAATTGTTCCAATCATTTAAGTTGAGCAATTCTCCACCAAAACCGGGAAATTTGAAATTTATCGAAAATTATTCTGAACCTGCTTCTGATTTTATTTCGCAAAAAATTATGAACAACAGCAACTTTAATGATAATAATGAGTGTGAGGATCAATTGATGGTTTTACTGCTTGTAATAATCATACAACTTTAAAAAAAATAAATATTTTTAAAATTTAAAATGCGCAGTTTTTCAAACCGTACCAAGTAATAAAAAAACATCATTCTTATTTTTTGTTGATAAGCAATATTTTTAAATCAAAGTTTTTGGACAGTAAGTAAAATTCATGCTCCACAACCATAAAACTGCGTTTAATTTAAATGTATTGAATTTGTCTATGTGACCAATTCGAGGGAATGTGTTTGTGAATAACATTAACACATAAAGCTGAAATAAAAAAAATATGTATTTCGTGGCCAATAATCATCAAAAGAAAATCCCGGGGTTACAAATTTCCCGGGAAACGGGAATTGTCCAGTCAATTTCCCGGGAAATCCCGGATTTATTGAAAATTGTTCTGATCTTGGTTCTGATTAATATTTTGCAACAAAATTGAACAGGACCGCGCCTTTATTGGTTAAAATAAGTGTGAAGATCAATTAACAGCTTGACTGCTTACAGCTTATTTTTTCTAATTTTATAAGCTCAATTCTCAAACAAATAAATATTTTACGTAAAAAAAAAATTGTACAAAAAATCAGAAAAATATCTTTCAATGAGTTGTACTTTTTATCAAGGAGTTTGGACAGTGAGTAAAATGAATCTATACTCCACAATCATAAAATTTCTATCAAACTTGCATCTGTGACCAGTTTGAGAGAGTGTGGTTTGACGTATAAAGTTGAAATTAAAAAAACCATGCTGAAAATGTTGTTTTCAAGACAAATAACTTTTCTAAAAAAAAAAATCTTGAATACTAGGTATAAAACGAATTGAAGTAAGTCGTCTTGCACAAAGCTATTTGAAATATTTAGCGGCACCAATTTTATCCCATTTGACCATGGTAATTACGAACGTTAAAAAATATCAATTTTACTTTGGCGGAAATAACACCAATTATTCTTCAAAAAGCTTACCTAAATTGTAATCAGAAACTTACCAACACATTCAAAGAATGCTTACATGGCAACTGCGAGTTTGTTTGCATAAAATTTGCTATCTCTTTCTAGCAAAGGTTTTTTGACATTTGATTTCTAGCTGGTCTTTTTATGGGCCGCCCGATATGTCAGCCAGCATATATTTTTTCAGAGCATTTAAAAAAAAATGGTCCGCCTGAATTTCGGGAATTCCCTGGAAATTTACAAATCCCGGGAATTCCCGAGACGCAAAATTGGACGCTCTAAATAAAATCATGATCTTGATTATTCGGCAGAACATCTTTTTCACTACTACACTTGCAAGTGACCTGTTTCATTTTGTAGATAGGCAATGTAAATAAATTCAAAAATATTTTGAGTTTTTGACAATTTTCGTTTTAAACTTAGAATTTTTGAAAACTAATGATAAAAAACCGACTGTACTGCTGTACAATGCATACCACATGCCTTTTTGCTTTGAAGTGTTGGAATTCTGGCTTTTTATTTAAATTTTTATATTTTTTGCTTTTTTTGCCGCAAAGGGTTGATATCTAATTTTCAAATGATATAATAACAATTTTCGTTAATAAAAGGATACCTGAAATAAAATCGTTATTTTCAATCCATAATATAGTAAAATGTTGCTCAACAAATTGGCTAGATCTTTTCCTAGTTGTGAATTCAACAGAAATAAATATATTTTTTTTATTTTTCATAAAATTGGTGCCAAATTGTTAGGAAATGTATACTTCCGCTTGAATTTGAAAAAGAAAAGTTTTTCTTGAATAAATAGAAATTTTAGTAAAACATATTTTGGCTTCACTTTTTAATGTAAAGTCAAATTTGCAATCGAAATGTACTTGAAAGTTTTTTTGGTAATTTTTAATGAAATTTTTATGTTTTTTTGATTTTTTAAACGATTCCCTGAAAATCCCTGGATTCTGAAAATATTGTTTTGGAAAAGTTCAGAAAATTTCCAATAAAATTGTTTAAAAGATATTGAAAAAGAGAATGGCTGAAATAAAGTGAATAAAAGAAAAAAGAAATTTGAAGTTTTTAAGTCTTTTTAAGTTTAAGTCAAAACATTCATTTCATTTATTTCGTTGTTTAAGCATAACTTGTGTGAAGTTACCATCCTAAGCTGAGATGTGGACAACCTTTACACAGCTGATTAATTCAAAGTATAGAACAGAGTTTGTGGGTGCTTAAAGAATCAAGTAAATTTTCTGAAGGAAAAAAGTTACAAATTAACCTTCGAAATAGCTAATACGCGATTACTTTCCAATTTGAATAGAATTATTCAAAAACTATTTGTTTAAACCTTCTACAATAAACTACAGAAGACTACTTATAACTCTACATTTGCCGATTTCACGTCAAACCAGCGTGATCCAAATCAAAAGGTTTCCGAATTATGATTTTTTTTTTTTTATTGTTAAGAAGTTCAATTCTGTCATTTGGAGCGTGTTCAGGGATTCCAAAACTACTCTACCTTGTCGAAACTGAAGCGTTTAGTGACATAAACTTCAAAAATTTCAAGTTGTGTAATTCATCGCACAGAAAGCATTATTTTTCTCCAGAAAAGTGGTTAAGAATTTATTTCTATACAGAATTATTGTGCTTTAAGTTTTATTTATGTACCGAAATACGATGAATTATTTTCAAAAAATCATATCTCGGGACCCTTTTTTAAGTCTAAAATGGATATTTACCATTTTTGGATTTGTTATGGAAACCTCCTGATATGCAATAAAAAGGTTAAAAGCTCTGTGGTCCCAATCCCTTCTTGGAAAAATGCGGTTTTTGCAAAAAAAATGTTGAAAAACGCCATATTTTTAATCACCTTTACTCGACTAGAAACTTCCTTATCGCAAAACTAAAAATACGCCTGTGGAAGTATTTTAAGAAACCAAGCATCTCCATTGCAACAGATTGGTTAGAACAAATTTGTGTTCGCTTTTTGACAAACTCCCTGCTACATTTTTAATTAGAACGGCGCTCAAAACACTTTCAAGCGGCACAGCACATACTGCATAATGTTTTGACTGATATTAGTTAAATTGAATTAAATAAAAAGCATTTTACCAAAAATTACTAACACTTTATTAAACTATTTTAAGTAATAATTTTAAACTATTCATAAGATGAAACAGGAAAAATACATTGAGTACAAGTTTGAAGCTTTATACTTTTCAGCGTATAACGATTAATCAACCGATCAGGAAGAATTCTCGACTATCTAACGTCACTAAACCAAGATTTCCTCAATTTCGTTGCAAATAACATAGTACAATTTCTAGCTTGACTTACCCTCACACACATTCGCCACAACTTAGCCTGCGTTGTCATGGGTCAACAAGCTCTACCGGAGAGGGTTTGCATTTAGCGAGAGTTGCAGCAGCTAATTGGCTAACACCAATGGCTAAACACGCCACAACCCATCGCGCAGCGGTCAAGTGTTTGCAAACTGCTCCGGCGTACAATTAGCGTGCAAATGTCCACGTGCCAGGTGTGGTGCTGCTTTGCTGGTTGACTCTGTATTTAGGGCAGGTTTGATTGCTAACTTTTGTTTTATAATTTAAGAATTTTAAAAGAATTTTGTTTTAGTTACAGGTTTTACGTAAATAGATAAATTAAATAAAGAGTGTTTCCAAATGACAGCAATTCAAATTTACACAGAATTGTCTTTTAACAAATTTAATTGTTTTCCTACGAAACGGCTACAATGTGGATCACTTCCGTGAAACAATTTAATACAACAATCGCATTATCACAAAAGCTATTTTAAGAAAATCCCCCTCTTTGTTTGACAGCCGTTTGTTCGATAACAATCAACATCGGCCGCAGCCGTAAACCAGAGCTGTGAAACGGTCGGAATAATGGCCGTGTGAAGAGTACAGGTTTGTGAGTAAATTTGTTCAACGATTTATCAACAAATCCCGAAACCACACCCGACATGTTGTCGGTGTGTCCTGTTCTAGAAAGGCTCAATTTTTCATCATATTTACGTTTACGACTTTTTGAAAAGTTTGTTAATTTTTGTACAGGTGTTTTCGCGTTCTACATTTTTGTTTACCTCAAACAACCACATGATTTGGCACAATTTAAAGTTTTGTTTCAAACTGATAATCCACGTTATCAATACCGGTTGAAACTCACGTCAAGATAAAACTTTATGATGCCCGAATCCGGCTTACCCGCGGCATATTGGAGCTTTAACTGTCACATTTTTGACAAAAGGGATTATTTACGACACACAATAAGCTTTTTATTGGAAAGCAGACGGTAAATGAAGCGTTGCTATTGGAACTTTACAGGTTTTATTTGAATGAATGAACAAAATCTGAAAAAAAGAGCAAAGTAAAGAGTAAATGCGCGTAAAAGGTATGGGTGCAACATAATGATCGCATTAGAGTTATTCTTAAGAATGCCGCAGTTTTTTTGAAATTTTAATTTTACGCTTTTGATTTTGATGGAACTTTATCCATGCATGCCCTACGTCAAAAGAAGCTATTTTGCATTAGGCCGACACAAATATTTTCAAATTGGCCCAAAAAAATGAGGAGGCAAAAAAAAAACTTATTAACAACTTCTAAATTTTCATGAAAATTCATGTGTTAAAAGGGTGATTATCCGGCAACTCACACGAAATAAGAAAAGGTTGCTCCGACTCCTCTTCGATTTGCGTAAACTTTGGCCTAAGGGGTAACTTTTTTTCCGTTTGGTTTTTTTGGCTCCGTTGGTCGTTTTCTCGTGACGGAGTGGCGGTACGATCCCTTCCATTTGAACATTCGAAAAAGACGTGGTTTAGAAATTTGGCGTCAAAGGGATTTTAATGTAAAATTGGACGCAATATTTATGGCGTACTCAGAATTTCAGAAAAACGTATTTTCAACAACAACAAAAAGCGAAAGGTGTTTTAAAAATTCTACCAGTTCTTTTTGTTACTGTATACATTTTGAGAAATTTTCTGAAAAATTTGTTTTTTTTCGGTAATGATTAGGCTAATGGAAATATTTTAAAAAGTAAACAGTTTAAAAAGTAAAAGAGACGCATTGGCTCAATTCTGAGGGCAGATTCAGATTCAGCGGGCAAAATTACATGGAAAAACATATAGATGGACAATTTTCGAATTTCATTAGGGTGGTCCCATACACTTTTCCCTAGAAAATTAGACATTTTCAAATGAAGATATCTCGAGTTTAAAGAAAAATTTTTTCAGCGTTTATAGTGCTAAATCTCCTCTATCAAAAGCAAACTTGCTCTTAAAATTTGGCCTGCGCTTTTTCGAGATATTTGAGTTTTAAATTTGTATCTTATTTACCTTAAAATGGCTGTAACTTTTGACCCTTAAGTCCACTTAACATGTCAAAAAATAAAAAAAATGTTTGTTTTTCAGAATTGTAAAAGTGCCTCGAACATTACTTTTCTCTTAAACTTAACCCTGAACTGTTACGTTCAAAAAACTTATTTTCGAAGGTTTGCTCAGATGCTTTACCTAAATTTGGTCGTAGAAGGCGTAGATTGCGAAATAAAATTATGGTGTATTCGACAAAGTTGCTTAGATTGGCAAGCTCAACAACTTTCTGGAAGACAAAAAAAATCTCTAAAATATTCCTGAAAAGTCAGATTTTCAAAATCAACCTAATCGTGAACCACCCTAATTTTGAACCAAACCAAAAGTTGCCTTTTTCTAAATGCAACAACTCTTCTGGAGACACCAAAGCCCCAAAACCTCACAATTTTTCGAAAATCCTGATTTTTTATTTGACAAATTGTCACTTAAAGTAGAATTCTCAAAATACATATTTTTATATTTTAGAAATTGTATGATTTATTTGAGTGGACTAAAAAATTCATCCTGTGTGCTAGAGTTTGGGATTCTGCAAATTCTGTAACAGGAGGTATGATTTTTTGTTTTTGAAAAATAAGTGTCTTTTGAAAAAAGTCAAAAAAAATGTCAAACAGAATTCAAAAATCATATTCGAAATTAAATGACTACACATTTTCTGATAAAGTGCACCGCTGTCATGTTATAAGTATTTGAAGGTAAGATTTTTCGGAAATTGTAGCTGATATAGAGTCTCTTGAAATTATAATTTTGTGGAAAATAAGTTTTTCTGGATGTCATCTATGGCCGTTGCAAATATTTTCAAAGTTCAGAGTCGAGGGACATAAACTTAAAAAAATATTGGTAACGGCCTAATTATCCCATATCTTTAACTCACGTTAGGCCATTGAAAATTTTATTTCAAGTTTCTAATTTCAACAAGTAAATAAATGATGATCAAACAATATTCTATTACTTCAAAGTCTAATCATACCCAATACTACTCAAAGGCGTCAACCGTCTGGTGCAATAATTCAAAACTTCACACGCAGGTACTTGCACGATTACTACTGTCCCAACGGGGAAGTACTAACTTGTTACGACAAGGCATGTCATGCCACACACACACACAGTCATAATTATTGTCAACATGTGCTATTAATCCATAATTATAATTAGGAAAAAGATAAATCGCTCTCCACTTCACTTCCCTGACTCATCGTTCTAGGACGGCGGCGGTAGCGGGTACTAAGTTAGTGATGGGTCAAGCGAGGGGTCCCACTTAGCGCCAATTAAGCAAATGGTGATAATAATTGCTAACTATCACTCTTCACCGGGCGCGGTGGGTTACACTGTTGCTATTTCGATACTTGGTCTGATGGTTAAAAATAGCAATTGGCTGATTTGAAACTTTATTTAAGTTTTTGCACGACCATATGAATATCAATCAGTTTATATCTTCAATTGTCGGTTGTAATTTTCATACAATGCAGGTAAATCCATAATCGAAACTCGACCATCATTGACAGTCCACGTGGAAAGATAATGACTTCCGCTGCGGTTCGTAATCCACACGATTCCGCCCATATATTGAACATCAGCTGTGCTTGCGAAGGGATTACTCTGTTGAGCGAGCTTTCCCCCCGGTAAGCTGGACTCGAAGTACACACAATAGTCGCAATACACGTGATTAATTATTAATGAGACATCGAGAGTGACCGGAGCGAAGCAGCTCGATAAATCGAAACTAGCCAATTGGCATTAGCAAACAATCATGGCACTGCGGTTCCAAAATTGCACGCACCACAATAATGGTGGATTGCGGTTTCCGCCGATATGGAAATATATTGGAAAGCCACACAGGGACCAGACTGGCCGGTCGGTGGACAGTTGCTAGGCGAGGTTTCCAAAAAAATGGCAATAGTGAATCATAATTTGTGTGGGTACAATGAACCTTCAAGGCGTCGAAAGGTCTGGAAACATTCAATGACATGACATTGACAATGGCAATGGTTTTGAGAAAGTTGATTCATCGAAAGTTGTTTTTTGTTTTTTGTGTTTTGTGTTTTGTGTTTTGTGGTTTGTGTGTGTGTGTGTGTGTGTTTTTGTTTTTTGTTTTTTGTTTTTTGTTTTTTGTTTTTTGTTTTTTGTTTTTTGTTTTTTGTTTTTTGTTTTTTGTTTTTTGTTTTTTGTTTTTTGTTTTTTGTTTTTTTTATTTAAGTCATTAAGTTTTTTAATTGTTTTTTAATTTAAGTCGTTAAGTGCGAAGATCTAAACAAATCGTCAATTTAAATAAGATCAATTTCACACAATCTGCCCTCGCGGTGAATCACGAGGCCAACAAGGTCGTTATATATCACCCTCCCAAAACTCGCTATCTTCACCAATCAATGCCGAACTTACTTTGAGCTTCCATATCGGGACCAAATTTGCGCCAACTTTATTGCAAAATAACAGCCCATCGGTCGGGGCACAATATTGTAGCAATATTTTTTGATTACTTTTGTCTTCAACTCAACGTACGCCAAAATGTTTCAAGCTGCCCGAAAACAAGCAGGCAAAACAAATCATTACATAAGGTTGAGCCGGATTGGGATGATTGATCGATCATCGTTTTAATAATTTAATCACTTTTGCCGAATAACTACTGGCTGGGAAGGGGGCGCCAAGTACCTTGTATCGTAACGAATGCTCAGCTCGTTGAAGGACTATAAATCAATAAAAATACGAACGAGCTGGCAATGGATGAAATGGGAGATTATACTGGTTATTGCATTTAAAACTATTTAAGGTACAGAACTAGAATTTCAACCTTGACCCAAAATGAATCAACTAAAAATAGCACAGATATTGAACCCCATTATTCAAAGTCCTCTATCAACAGCTAATTTATCAAAAGATAAAAATAGAATCAATCACACATTTTTTGAAACCATCCAACCCACTTAACTGATAGCGAACTGGCACGAGCCAGAACACAGCTGGACTTTGCCCCAGTAGTCTTGGGACAGTCAGAGTGTTGAAAGCGAACTTTGAATTCATTCACCTGGCGGAGGTCGGCCGTACTAAACGAAACTTCATTTGATTGATCGTTGTTGATGCGATGATGACGGTTCGTTTACATTGGTGAACAGCTCGTACGCACCCTGCCAGTCCAGGTGAATGGCACTGGGAATCAATATGCCCTCTGGACGCACGCTGAGTAGGGTTGGCGAGAAGTTACGGCAAATTTAGTTATAATTTTAGTTTCCAGTTTAAATCAAATTTGAACAAATCAAAACGATGAAAAATATTTAAAAAAAATCATAAAACTTACAAAAAATAACGTGATTTTCGGACGATCCCCACGTCAATATTTAAAGTCAGTGCAAAGTTAGCTGGTCTCACCCCGTGATAGTGGGTGCGTGGGTGTCACGTGACGAAAAGCAGAACCCCCTCGTGGGCTGCCCCGGGAAATGTAAGGCAACATAACGCGGAATGAAAGCAGACTGGGTCAGCCCTGGCTGGCTGAGCTATCACTCACAGCCTGATAAAGACACAATGGATGGACAACGAATGGTCATCACCAGAGTCCCCACAGGTTGACGACGAAGAGTGTTCGACCAGCCGCTAAAACAAACACGTTTGTTGTGAACACCCACGCAGTGGTTGATTGAATTTGTTTGGTGGGATCATATTGATATTTATTTGATTCAAATTTTCAGTTGCTTTAATGTTTATTGCTTTTAAATGTTTAATTTTTTTAATTTAAAGTCTATGTAAATGTATGAAATTATGTATCTTGAGAAGGGATTTTATGATCGATTTAATGTCTTGAGACAAGTTGTTGGTTATGACTGAGACATTTCAGAAAAAAATAGCTTTACAAAAATCCCATTTTATTATTTAACGTTTTGTTACTGAAAGTGAAATTATAAAAAAGTTTTTTTTATTTATTTTTTTATTATATATTTTAGAAGACTAGAAAGACATCTTTGGTGCCAAAGTTCATGATGATGCATGGTATAGTTTAGGCGATATGAAATTTTGAAAATAGTAATCTTTAAGAAAATATCGAAAAACTTTTTTTAAAGCCATTTTGAATTTGTAATAGAAAAGTTTTTTTGCCTGGACAGTTTTAATGTTATAGCTTTTTTTTTAAAACTAGCTTCGTAAAAGTAAAGACCCTCTGAAAAAATATATTCAAAATTTTCTATGATTTTCTCTCTGGAACATTGAAAATTGGGTATATGGCTTCTGAGATACAGCCTCACAAAGATTCGAAAATTTTCAACTGACGATATCTAAGAAACTATTTGTGGAAACTATTCGATGCATAAAATGGTATTTTTTGCGAAATTTTCAGATCCTCTCAAAAATATCAAAATTTACCCATCAAAATTGAATGTATGGACGAGCTGAAGTCAAAAAAAATGATTTTTGGTATACCAAAATGCATGCAAAAATTTAGCATAATGGAATCCCAAAATAAAATTATAAACAAATATTTTTTTGTTTCAATTTATGATAAATCTCTATTTTTTAATGTTTTGTGAAACAATCACAAACCTTATATTTTTCAACTCTAAAATAAGATGGGTTTTTAAATTGTTTGTTTGTTAGCATTTGTCAAATATTTCATTATAAAAACAAAAATGTACAGGTGTTTATGTTATAGACATGACCTATGTGACTAATTGATAGATAATAAAAAACCGTCAAAAACTGAATTATAGCCCATTTCGTCAAAGTTTCAATTTTAACATTAAGTATCCCCGAGCAGGGGTAAATAACACTGGAATACCATATTTTGGTATTACTTGGCATAATAACAAATACCAAAATGTGCCCTTGGTTGCCCAGTAATAGATGGTATAATACCATGAAATCATACCAAAAAACTGTATGGGGAAGACCAAAGCAATACCAAAACGTGCCATTCCAAGGGCAAATGAATACCAGACAAAAAACAACTTTCCGGGTAAATAAAAATCTCATTGGACAAAAAACAATGAGAATTCTCTATAGGATTACAGCGGGAATTCAATTTGGCTAATGGGATTGCAATGAGAAATGGGTAGAATTTTGATGCTATATTTAAATCCTTCGAACAGGCAGGAAAACGAAGTCTTGCCTGGAAAGCCAAAAAATATCAGGTAAAGAAAACTAGAGGAATACTGGAATCGAACTCATGACAGGTAAGGTGCAGACACCATTTTAGCTACTCGTTTACCAACTGAGCTATCAACGCTTGTTAAAAACGAGCTGCTGCTGCATCAACATGTTTTAGCTGCAGGCAAACATATCAGGAAATTCAAAAAAAGAGAAACAAACTAAACCAGAACGAGAAAGGCTATAGCCTAGGCAGCGTGGCATTTTTCGTGGGATTTTCGAGGATGCATGATTCCAACTGAATAGGATTCAACACAAATCCAATATTAAAAGGATTTTAGAACGAAGTTCGAATACCACATGCATACCAACATTTTGGTATTGAAAGAGTTATTTTATCAAATTAACAAAGATTGACATTATTTTTTTAAGTTTATTGATTATGACGAAAAAGACACACAATGTTACGTAAAATCCATTATAAAGTTTTATTTTTTCACGTTAAACCTATTGTTGTCGTAAAGTCAATCGTCTAAATATATAAACATAATTTAAATTAGATTTTTTTATGAATCACCTTTATATTTAAATATTTTTATTTCAAATACCTTTACAATACCAATGTATGGTATTCCCTAATTTATAAAGTTGATTAAATGACTTTTTTAGACAAAAATAAAATATTTGGCTTTAATTTGGAGTAGATTTGCGTTTTTAAGTATGTAAATAAGTAACAGTATGTCAAAATTCGACATTTTCTTAAAATTTGCCCAATAACAAAACAATACCATAACTTGGTATAATACTACAGATTGGTATTAACTTACACTTAAGACATTTTTTCAAGGGCTCGCGAAAATCAAAATTTGGTATTGATACCATTGAATGGTATTATTTTGCATTTCCGTTGTTATTTACCCATGCTCGGGTCGACAGAATAATGTTTTCTCTGGATTAACACCATATCAAAATTAAAGCCCTTAAAACAATTTTCCTTTCTGAAAAAGAGAAAAACGATGTGGTTATTGATTTTTTCTCATGAGCAATTCTCTACGAAATCGGTCTTTTTTCTTCAATTTTATTTTTTGTATTTTTTAATCCGACTGAAACTTTTTTGGTGGCTTCGATATGCCCAAAGAAGCCGTTTTGCATCATTAGTTTGTCCATATAATTTTCCATACAAATTTGGCAGCTGTCCATACAAAAATGATGTATGAAAATTCAAAAATCTGTATCTTTTGAAGAAATTTTTTGATCGATTTGGTGTCTTGGGCAAAGTTGTAGGTATGGATACGGACTACACTGGAAAAAATGATACACGGTAAAAAAATTTGGTGATTTTTATTTAACTTTTATCACTAAAACTTGATTTGCAAAAAACACTATTTTTAATTTTTTTATTTTTGATATGTTTTAGAGGACATCAAATGCCAACTTTTCAGAAATTTCAGGTTGTGCAAAAATCTTTGAGCGAGTTATGATTTTTTATCAATACTGATTTTTCAAAAATCGAAATATTGGTCGCAGAAAATTTTCAACTTCATTTTTCGATGTAAAATCAAATTTGCAATCGAAAAGTACTTTAGTAAAATTTTGATAAAGTGCACCGTTTTCAAGTTATAGTCATATTTAAGTGACTTTTTTGAAAATAGTCGCAGTTTTTCATTTTTTAAAATTAGTGCACATGTTTGCACACTTTTGGAAAAAACATATTTGAAAAGCTGAGAAAATTCTCTATATTTTGCTTATTCGGACTTTGTTGAAACGATCTTTAGCTGCTGAGATATTGCAATGCAAAGGTTTAAAAACAGGAAAATTGATGTTTTCTAAGTCTCACCCAAACAGCCCACCATTTTTTAATGTCGATATCTCAGTAACTAATGGTCCGATTTTCAATGTTAATATATGAAACATTTGTGAAATTTTTCGATCTTTTCGAAAAAAATATTTTCAAAATTTTTAAACCAAGACTTACTTTTTAAAAGGGCGTAATATTTAATGTTTGGCCCTTTCGAAATGTTAGTCTTGGTTTAAAATTTTTGAAAATATTGTTTTCGAAAAGATCGGAAAATTTCACAAATGTTTCATATATTAACATTGAAAATCGGACCATTAGTTACTGAGATATCGACATTAAAAAATGGTGGGCTGTTTGGGTGAGACTTAGAAAACATCAATTTTCCTGTTTTTAAACCTTTGCATTGCAATATCTCAGCAGCTAAAGATCGTTTCAACAAAGTCCGAATAAGCAAAATATAGAGAATTTTCTCAGCTTTTCAAATATGTTTTTCCAAAGTGTGCAAACATGTGCACTAATTTTAAAAAATGAAAAACTGCGACTATTTTCAAAAAAGTCACTTAAATATGGCTATAACTTGAAAACGGTGCACTTTATCAAAATTTTACTAAAGTACTTTTCGATTGCAAATTTGATTTTACATCGAAAAATGAAGTTGAAAATTTTCTGCGACCAATATTTCGATTTTTTGAAAAATCAGCATTCATAAAAAATCGCTCAAAAATTTTTGCACAACCTGAAATTTCTGAAAAGTTGGCATTTTATGTCCTCTAAAACATATCAAAAATAAAAAAATAAAATAGTGTTTTTTGCAAATCAAGTTTGATGATAAAAGTTAAATAAAAATCACCAAATTTTTACCGTGTATCATTTTTTCCAGTGTAGTCCATATCCATACCTACAACTTTGCCGAAGACACCAAATCGATCAAAAATTCCTTCAAAAGATACAGAGAATTTTCAAACATCATTTTTGTATGGACAGCTGCCAAATTTGTATGGAAAATTATATGGACAAACTAATGATGCAAAATGGCTTCTTTGGGCATACCGAAGGCATCAAAAAAGTTTCAGTCGGATTAAAAAATACAAAAAAAATCGAATGACCGAAATCTGAGAGAACTGCTCTCATTTAGCCTTTTTTTAAAAAAAATCAATACAACTTTTTAGTGAAAAAGTTTTGTTAAAATAAAAATGAGTCAAGAAAACAAGGAGCAGAAATATTTTTTTATAGACTCCAATAGTTGAATTGAAAATAATAGTACACTTTTAAAATTTTGTGTAAGTTAATAATCATTTTAAAATATTATGACAAATATTTAAATAAAAGTGCACGCGAAAATTGTGTGTGTTTTTTTTGTAAAGAAGATTTGAATCCAAATTCCGTTTCAATAAATTTTATCATGTCTCATTGATTTTTTTTTATATCGTCGCCGTCGTGCTAACTTGTCGCACGTGAATTTTGGGCCAAGTTGAGTTAAGAACGCCATTTTTTGCAGCTAACAATGCCTCTCCTTCTGACCTTCACAGATCCCCAAAATTCGATTTCAATCCTGAAATATTCAATAAAAACCGAAAATACTCCGAAAATACTACATATGAAAGTAGTTTCAATCTTGTCGTGCTATCTTGTCGCTTCCTGAAAATTGATGTAAGTGCGACAACTGGCCAAAGGGATTTCAGGTCAGAACGCGTTTGACGCACGTACAAGTTAGACTACCGTAAACATTTGTAATTATAACTCGGGACTCCAGCAACAAACTTCAACCAAACTTCGGGAAAATGCACAGAACGGTCAGCCAAACAAAACGTGTTTGTTATTGGTTACATTGCGTGTCTAGTTTTTATTTATTCAAGGTCAAACATAAAAACGAGTTTTTCTCGGAACGTCGAAATGGCGGGTGCGACAAGATAGCACTACAGCGTCGATATATTGCCAAAAGGTTGGGCACTCCTGGTCTAAAAGCAAGCGAAAAAAGCAAGTTTGTAAAAAAATACCATGTCGAGCAACCCTAATAAATACATAACATGGAGGGGAGGAGGTCCTAAATTTCCTAAAAAAAATCTTGAAAATAAATCAATAAAACGAAGAAATAACAAAGTATAGTAAACTCACTAGTATAAAAATTTAATAAAGCTATTAAATTATTTTTTCAAAAGCCAGGCCTGGAAAACAAAACAGTAGAGATGATAAAACTAGATTAATGGAACATTGTCGTATCGCGTGTCGTACACAATAAAAAGTTGATTAAATTTGAAAGGTGTAAAATTTGAAGATTTTATACTACCTTTTTAAACTGACAAATTTGAAAAACACTCGAAAAGAGGTTGTTGCAAGTGGATGCAACGGGAATTTTCCGGATTTATAATCTCGATCAAACACATGAAGGGTTGGCGAATTCAATTGTATTGATTAAGGTAGATTATAAATTTCCGCAAGGAAAACCACAAAATGTTACAAATGAAATCCCAATTGTATCTAAACTTAAATAACTATAATTAATCTACTAACTTACGTTAAGTCCCGTTTCGTAGGCCTGGTACTAGATTAATTAAAATTGATAGCAATAAAAAATCGCAGTAACGAAAAATTGCAAAGAGTTTTCACGCGGACAATGACTGTCACTGAACATCAGACGTTAGGCAATCACGTCGAGGTGCCTTCAACGGTCGGGTCTCAGTGTGCGTGGCCAAGTGAGGTTGATGATGAGGTGCGCACTTGCCATCGTGCAAGTGACAGAGGTTGAGTTGCACATTTTTAGATTTATAGTTTCACATGATCTAACATGAAATATGTACTCTTTACTAGATGTATTATGTGCATGATTTGTTTAACAATATTACGTAATTCTGACAAAAAATGATCGGGGTGAGATTGGATCATACAAATATCAGCATTTTTGTATGAACCAAATTCACCTCATGAAGGTATCCAGTGTTACTGTTGTTGTTGCATGACAAGTGGTTGTAAAAGCAACCTAAAAGTGGTTTCCAAATTCAACAAATTGTTTAAAAAATTCAATGCAAATCATTAGTCAAACAGTGTCTGGCGAGCGTGGTCCGTCCATACGTCACGACCCAGTTAGTCTGAACTCATCAGAAGTGCCGGCCAAATCAAGCGCGATTAGCCACAAAACAGTATTCACTCCGGTCACAACCCCCGACCACATTTGCGATACCAGCGCAGTGTGTATATGCAGGAATGTCGTCCAGCAGAGTGACTTTGTGTGGCCCGGTATCGACTTGTGGACGCAATAAATGGCTGGGGTAATTTGGAATATTGTTGTACCTTATTTATTTATTTATTTTTAATTTATTAATTTTTTCACCTTTTCTGTAAAGATCACATTTTTTCCAGCAGCAACTTTTACCCTTTACCCTGTAGAATCGTCCATCGTAGAGCTGAACGAGCGGGCGTCCAACGAAAGCAATTTGCCATCAATCAAAGTGCGATACACTTCACGAGCGAATGAATAGAGTCGTCCACCAGCACCAGCCGGGGAAGTCTCCGAAGGTGACACGTTCGCTGAACGAAGTAATTTAATTAGAAAGCGCCCCCCTCAACTCAGTCTCAGTCTCCGATGATGGTTGATCATCACCGCTGTGGTGTCGTTGTGACGGCGAGGGCGCGCTGGAGGTTCATTCTGAAGTCGTTTTTGCTTTGCCTTTAATGGGGAAAACGGAAAACTTTCGTTAATTATTCAGCTCATTTGTTGATTAATCACGGCGCCGAGGTGGGAGCGCACAAAGAATGCTCCTCCAGGTGATGGGTTTAATTAGAGAATCCTTCTACAATGTACAGCCAGGAAGAATGATGATTCAATTACCTGGTTGGTTTGGCGCTTTCACCGTGTGTGGGAGAGTTCCGCCATAATAAGTTTCAGGAAATTTTAGCAAATTTTAATATTATTACACTGCTTGGAAATTAAGGTTGAAGTACATTGAGTAATTCTCTATCAAAACTGGAAATGGTTTTTATTTGTATTTTTTGATTTGGCTCAAACTTTGTAGAGGCCTTCCCTATGACCAAAGAAGCCATTTTGTGTCATTGGTTCACCCATACAAGTTTCTCTACAATTTTGGCACCTATCCATACAAAAATGGTACGTATTCGAAAATCTGTGACTGTGAAGGAATCTTCTGATCAATTTGGTGTCTTCGGCAAAGTTGTAGGTATTGATGAGAGCCGTTCATAAAAAAAAAAATTCACAAAAACTCAATTTCCCAATTTTTATTTGTGAATTTCCCAAAGTTTGAATTTTTTATATTCAAGATTTTTTTGTATGTTTTAGGAGACCAAAAACGCAATTTTTGAGCCACCAAGCTATAATTTTTGGATAAATAGTGATTTTTGGAATTTTACACATATTTTTTTTGTACCTCATATTTTTAAAAGTAAATTTGAATTTGCAATCGAAAATGAAACATTCGTAAAATTTTCCGATCTTTACGAAAATAATATTTTTTAAATTTTCAAAAATTCCGAGGAATCCGATAAAAATATTTTCAGACATAGGCTCTTCGGTCTAGACACGGTCAAAACACCACTTTTATGTTTTCATACGACTTTTTCAAATGTTTGGCTGTTTTTTTTTCGGTTCTCAAATTATTTTTCCTTGAAAGGCAACCTTCCATTTGCGTCAAAGATAGGGCGTCATATTTTCACGGGTTTTAAATATCTCGGGAAACGGGAAAAATATTTTTGAAATCCCGGGAATTCCCGGGATCCCGGGAAATTTTTAAAACAGTAATAAAATCTATGTTTTCATTATATTTTTCATGTTTTTCAAACTTAAAATCATAAAACTAGCTCAATACTATTGATTCGGCCATATCGCCGCTGTGAAAACTGTACGATCAAAGCCAATGTACCTCTACGTATCTCGTATATCGTATATGTACCCTATATGCAGTAAATACAGTATACAATGTACGGAACACATAGAGCTACTGTTATTGGGATGATCGGATTAGTTGTTAAAATAACAAAAAAATAATAACAAAGATTTGTTCGAAGAATAACTAAAAATGTTATTAGTCTGTAATTACAATCACAATCCAATAACAAAAAAAATCATAACGACGAATAACAAATCTTGTTATAAATAACATAAAATGTTATTGGCCTAGTATTTTGAAATATCAAAAAATGTTATTCCAAAGTTATTACCGTCTGCTCGGGATAACAAAAAAAAGACAAAAAAATATATTACACCAGCCAATGTTAAATTTTAGATAAGTCCAGACATTCATGCTTTATATAAAGAATATTTTACAAATTAATCTTAAAGTCCCTAATTATCTTAAAGTCCCTACTGCCCACATGGGAAAATCGGGACTACAGTCTTAATAGGTACAGGAGATTAAAGAGTAATTGATTTGAAGATTGGTGACTGATTGTTTTGTTCTGTTCCTGTTATACCAAAATCAATCAAAACATTATGCAAAATATGACTAAAGCAGGTGTCATGATTTGACACATTCGTCGTGATTTGCCAAAGATGTTTCATGAAAAATAATTTAATATGATATTAAAAATAATAATTAAAAATCATGAATAAAAGTAATCGTTATAAAATATATAAAAATAAATAGAAAATATTTAAAGCGCTAGGCATTTTACGGATCGGTATTTTTTAAAAACAATTTTCCTTTATAATTCAAGGTAATACTGATATCTAGAGATTTTTTTTTTTTTTTTTCAATAGCTCCTATAAACATATGAAACACAATTTTTGAAAAAAAAACCCTGAATACTATGCTTAATATTTTATTTATTATTTATCGTTGTTCATCTTTTTCCACAACAAAACCTGAATTTCCAGAAAAAATTGATATTTTTTTCCAATTTCGGGAATTCCCAGGACAAAATATAAAAAAAAATCTCGGGATTCGGGAATTCTCGGTTTTGGAAAAATCCCGGAATTTTTTTCCCGGGAATTCCTGGGATAGACGCACTAGTCCAAGACAACTAAAATCGGTAGAAATGATGTGGAGTTATGAATTTTTGAAAAATGTGGTTTTTACGAAAATTGACGAAAATTTCCGTTTTTAGTACCACCCTAGCACGGTGTAAAAAAAAAAGCAAAGCAATCCACTTCAACGCCCCCGGGTCTTTTGTGGTCTCTGTTGCAAGTTTCTGCTCATTTCTGGGCGTCCGAAGGTTATGTGTGGTGAGTCACCCAAAACCTCTTTTACCCAAATGGACCGACGTCTTACTTCCCCATCCGATAGAAGGCCAGGAGGATAAGGCGGGAATCGAACCCGCGCCCCATAGCAACTAAGGGATCGGCAGCCGAAGCCGCTAGCCACCGCGCCACGAGGCCTTCGTCACCCGAACGTCACCGCGCACGGTGTAGGTCACCCTAATGGCCAAACAAAAAAATATGGGTCTAATTATTGTGACTTAAGAATCCCAGAAAAATGTTAAGCCCGATCAGAGAACTTTTTTTCGGATTAGGCTCTTTTTAAATGGAACTGCCGACGATTTGAATTCTTACAAAAATAACTGTTAAAAAATAAAACTACTTCAGCTTCTGAACAAAGCTCAATCAGTGAACAAGTGAGTAATAGAAAGAAGATAAATCAATCGATTCGATCGAACTGTCCAATCCACAACACGGAAACTTTCCACCAGAGTACATTTCCAAAAGCTTCCTTCATTACTTTATCACCGGACAAGTACAAACAACTCAATACGCTTTTCTTCCCACGCTTCCCTCCAGTCCATCCCTCGAGGGAAGTCAAACAAACAAACATTTCGGTAAATTCCCACCACCACACAGTCAAACACGTCCGCCATTAGAAGTGCTAGTTTTAATTGTGTGGAAAAATTCATTCCACTCGACGATTCCACAACAAGCCGCCGCCGCCGCCTCACTCCAGGTGGAAGCACTTTCCATTGATGCATTCCACCAAATCGACCGATGCCGGAGAGCTGTGATGCAATGACGACGGAGGTGTACTCGACCGTTCAGCGATGCAACCTGGAGAGCAGGTCCACGGACAAGCAGACGTTGGAGTTTGGGGGACTGTGAACACTAACGCCATCTTTTGAGCAGTAGCGTTAACAAACATCAATTTCTCAACTAAACTAGGATTTGAAAAGACAGCATGAAACCGACGTCCGATTGTCCATGGTGACTCTTAAATTGATCGGTTGCGCAGAAAGCATCAAGTCTCGAAGTGGAACGACGACCGGCTCGGCGAGAATAATTTAGTGTTCTACCTGTCTGTCCGTACCACTGGCAGATGAAATGCCGATGCTGATGGCTATCGTCTAGTAATTTTCCTCTTAGTAAATATCTCGCAAACGATACGCTGATTAACGGTGGGAAACTGCATTCTACGAGGGGCTTGATGCTGCTGCTGCTGACGTAAAACGTGCTAATTGTTGTTTGTTGCTTAGCTAAAGCATACGAAGGGGAAACACCACTTTAGCGTGGCAATCAGAATCTGAGACGAACTGAGGTGGAATAACCGAGTGTTGCAAATTAGAACCTCCTCTTTTAGAAAGGCAATATCCGCCATCTGGTCCGGAAGAGCTCGACTGTGTGAAAGTGAAAGTCAAGTTGGACGAATTCTTGTCGGCGACAGTCTGATGTCGCGGCCAGTGGAATGCAGGAAGTGTCTGATAGTGCCACTTCAAGTAGAAGGTATTGCGCTTGATGGAGTGTCGAACGCATTCCTGTAATTGACGCCTGCTGAAAAGGGCTGGTGTGCGTTTCTGATATCATACACTTCATATGACTTCAACAGGCATCATGACTTTGCTAACATTTAGTTTAAAAAAAGCAAGCATTTTAACATACCCAGCAGGGGCCCTCCAATCAACGATAATGAGTAACACCTTATGCACTGCGATCAGCAAAGCTTATCTAAACTAAACTCAACTAAACTTGTTCAAAAATATATCCTTGCAAAACACTTGCTATTATCTCTCTTTCCGACAAGATCTCAGATCACCACACTTTTTTTTATACTTGAATAAAAAAAAAACAAAATTTCACTCAATCTTATGATAAAACAACCAAGCGGTCCCACTGCTTGCTGAGGACTGATGTTAACACTCAAACGCTCATGTAGTCATTTGACCCCCATTTTATCCGACTCCGGCTCCGGCTTTCAGCTTCAACCGACTCCGACTCAAACTTTTCAGGAATTGTTTACTCCGGCTCCGACTCCGACTCTGACATCTCTCTGTATTAAGAATATCTAAAAAATAGTATTATTCACATCACTCACATGTTCAGTTCACACGCGAATACCGTAAGCCAGATGACAATTATGTTCGGGTGACATTGATAGGTTTAATGTTTGATTTGCAAAATGATAAATACGAATTAAAAACATACAGAATGGTACGGAATCATATTAAGTAGTTTTTAACACATTTTGAAACGTTACAAAAGTTAATTAGTTTCCTAGAATTATGATAAATAGGACTTTTATAATATACTCGAAGTGTCATGTTTTTCTCAATTACAATGAGTTCAATCTGCAAACCGCGGGAAAGTGGTAGAAAGTTCTCGAAATCATTGAAAAATGGGTCGCGGAGTAGCCAGAGAAGTTGGCCATCAGTCGTGTGGTGTTCGTTGGATCGAGCGGAGTGTGAATCGGCGCGCGAGAACCCGCGAGAAGTAGTGGAAGCTTCGGGAAAGCATTGAAAAAGAGATTTGCGTCGCCGCGTATTATATTTACATTTCATTCTGAAAGCCCATCCCATAGCATCGATGCTCGGATGGCACGCCGGCGGTAAGAAGTAAAAAATACGCGATTTTTTTTTTTTTTTTTTTTTTTTTTAATTTATATTTATTTTGAATTTCTTTTCCATGTACATTCATTCAGTTAAAATATTATTGAGTGTCCAATCACAATCGATGACTTTTCACCTCAATTTTAAATACTAGCAACTTTCATTTATTCATGAAATATTTAGCTTTCGCTATTCAGTGATTTCAAATGTAGGAGGTCCTACATGTACAAAAGGGAAAAGGGATACCTTAAAACTAACTTATAAACTATATAAAGAGCGGATCAATGCAGCTGAAGACTGCAATGATTTTTGTCGAAATGCATCAATTATCTTATTGGACATAACATCCAAAGTGTCAACTTCGGCTAATTGATGAAGTTCACTGGTGCTGAACCAGGGAGGAAGTTTCAGAATCATTTTCAGAATTTTGTTCTGAATCCTCTGAAGTTTTTCTTCCTGGTTAAGCAACAGCTTGTCCAGATCGGCACAGCATAAAGCATGACAGGTCTGAAAATTTGTTTATAAATTAACAGTTTATTCTTGAGACAAAGTCTAGAATTCCTGTTTATAAGTGGATACAAACATTTAATATATTTGTTACATTTAACCTGGATACTTTCAATGTGATCCTTGTAAGTAAGGTTTTGTCAAAAGCAAGTCCAAGATATTTCACTTGATCCTCCCACTTTAAATTTACCTCATTCATCTTTATAATGTGATGACTTTTGGTTTAAGAAAATCAGCCCTTGGTTTGTGAGGAAAATAATAAGTTGAGTTTTGCAGCATTTGGAGTAATTTTCCATTCTTTCAAATAAGAATTGAAAATATCCAAGCTTTTGTAATCTTCTTGTGATGACACGAAGGCTTCTACCTTTGGCGGAGATGCTTGTATCATCAGCAAAAAGTGATTTCTGACATCCTGGGGGCAAATCAGGCAAGTCAGAAGTAAAAATATTGTATAAAATTGGACCCAAAATGCTTCCTTGAGGGACGCCGGCACGTACAGGTAGTTGATCAGATTTACTATTCTGATAACATACCTGCAGAGTACGATCCGTCAAATAATTTTGAATAATTTTCACGATATAAATCGGAAAATTAAACCTTTTTAATTTCGCAATCAAACCTTTATGCCAAACACTGTCAAATGCTTTTTCTATGTCTAGAAGAGCAGCGCCAGTAGAATAGCCCTCAGATTTGTTGCTTCGAATTAAATTTGAAACTCTCAACAACTGATGAGTAGTTGAATGCCCAAGGCGAAATCCAAACTGCTCATCAGCGAAAATTGAATTTTCATTAATGTGTGTCATCATTCTATTAAGAATTATTCTTTCGAATAATTTACTAATAGATGAAAGCAAACTAATGGGCCGATAGCTTGAGGCTTCAGCAGGATTTTTATCCGGTTTCAAAATCGGAACTACTTTGGCATTTTTCCAACTACTGGGAAAATATGCCAAATCAAAACATTTGTTGCAAATTTTGACCAAGCTACTTAAAGTTGCTTCAGGTAATTTTTTAATTAAAATGTAAAAAATGCCATCCTCACCAGGGGCTTTCATATTTTTAAACTTTTTGATAATAGATTTTATTTCATTCAGATCCGTATTAAAAACATCATCTGATGAAAACTGTTGTTCAACAATATTCTGAAATTCTATTGAAATTTGATTTTCAATAGGACTCAGAACATTTAAGTTGAAATTATGAGCACTCTCAAACTGCTGAGCAAGTTTTGAGCTTTCTCCCCATTAGTTAATAAAATATTATCACCATCTTTTAAAGAAGGGATTGGTTTTGAGGTTTCTTAAGAACCTTTGAAAGTTTCCAAAAGGTTTGGAATAAGGTTTAATTTGTTCGACATCTCTTGCGAACTTTTCATTTCGCAGGAGAGTGAATCTGTGGTCAATAACCTTTTGCAAATCTTTTGAATTCGCTTCAGTGCAGGATCACGAGAACGTTGATACTGTCTTCGGCGAACATTTTCAGACGAATCAGAAGCTGAAGATCGTCATCAATAATGGGAGAATCAAATTTGACTTGGACTTTAGGAATAGCAATATTCCTAGCATCCAAAATTGCATTAGTTAAAGATTCCAAGGCTGAATCAATATCAGCTTTGGTTTCTAAAACAAAATCATGATTTAAATTATTCTCAATATGATGCTGATACCTGTCCCAATTAGCTTTGTGGTAATTAAACACAGAACTATTGGGTCTGGTAACTGCTTCATGAGAAAGTGAAAAAGTTACTGGAAGGTGATCAGAATCAAAATCAGCATGAGTCACTAAAGGACCACAATACTGACTTTGATTTGTCAAAACCAAATCAATTGTTGATGGATTTCTAACAGAAGAAAAGCAAGTTGGCCCATTCGGGTATATAACCGAATAAAGACCAGAAGTGCAATCTCTGAATAGAATTTTACCATTGGAATTTACTTTTGAATTATTCCAAGATTGGTGTTTGGCATTAAAATCACCGATAATCAAAAATCGAGATCTATGCCGAGTAAGTTTATTCAAATCCCCTTTGAAATAATTTTTATTTTCCCCAGTGCATTGGAAAGGCAAATATGCAGCTGCAATCATAATTTTCCCAAAAGAAGTTTCAAGTTCAATGCCCAAACTTTCAATAACTTTTAACTTAAAGTCACGTAACGTACTATAAGTCATACTACGGTGGATAACTATTGCAACTCCACCGCCATTTCGATTCATTCTGTTATTGGTTATAACTTTATAATCTGGATCACTTTTCAAATAAGTGCCAGTTTTTAAAAATGTTTCGGTTATAACAGCAACATGCACGTTATGAACTCGTAAAAAGTTGAAAAATTCATTTTCTTTCGCTTTTAAAGAGCGAGCATTAAAATTCATAATATTGATGGAATTACTTAGATCCATGATTAAACTTCAGGGTAAGAACAACATCATTCGCAAATTTTAATCCAATCTGGATTGCTTCCATCATGGATGTAGCATTACTCATTGTTTGAATCAAACCAAACAGTGAGTTTTGCAAAAAAGTCATTTTTTCAAACGTAACATCGCCGAGATCAGAAGATCCCAAAGCGTTCCCAGCAGAAAAATTTTCAAATGAAATTTGAGGTACCTGCCCAATTTGAAAATTGGTAGAGGATTTAAAATTCGTGGATGAACCCGAACCCGAAACGACGTTGGCATAAGAAATGCCATTGCTGTTACCTAACTTTTCCACGGTAGGGGTATTGTTCGAGTGAGACAGCACGAACGTTTGATTTAAAGATGCAGGTACAACCTGACTTTGAGAAAATTTCGGTTTGGATTTCGGCTGATGCTTAGCACGAGAATCCAAAACCTTTTTCTGATGGGGCAATCCCAGAAATTTGATTTGTGATTTCCACCACAATTTGCACATTTAAATTGGGTGACTTCTTTCACGGGACAATTGTCCTTGTCGTGAGAAGAATCCCCGCAAACCATGCATTTTGGAACCATGGCGCAATGATCAGTACCGTGACCGAATGCCTGGCAACGCCGGCACTGGGTCAGATTCTGGCCATTACCGCCATGTTTCTTAAAATGCTCCCACTTTACCCGTACATGGAACAAAAACTGAACCTTGTCCAAAAGTTTCAAATTGTTGATTTCATTTCTGTTGAAATGAATCAGATAAAATTGTGAAGTCAAACCAAAGCGAGAAATATTCCCGTTTGATTTTTCTTCATTGGAATTACTTGGGATGGGGCAAAGCCAAGCAACACCTTAAGTTCGTTTTTGATCTCATCCACCGACAAGTCGTTGGAGAGACCTTTCAGGACCGCCTTGAATGGACGAGCATTCTTGGTCTCATACGTGTAGAAATTGTGTTTGTGGTTTTTCAAATAACCAGCAAAAGTTTGGTGATCTTGTAAAGATTCCGTCAACAAGCGACATTCTCCTCTTCGACCAAGCTGGAACGAAACCTTCAAATTGCAAGTTTCCTTGCAATTCTTCAGTTGCGTTCGAAAGCTGGCCAAATCGGAGACGGAAGTCACTACAATTGGCGGAGCCTTTACTCGTTTCTCGACGGCAGAAGGCTCAGTACGAGGAGAAGGATCCTTGTCAACAGTTTCGGATAAAACACCGAAACTATTTGCCAATGGGATTGGAGGATTAACCTCACTTTCAGAATCAGAATCAGACCTCGGATGAGGCTGTTTTCTTTTCTGTTTCCGTTAGCCGGTTTAGCGTTCAAACGCTTCACCGACGTAACGATCAAATCTTCAGAAGATTTGCGTTTACCTTTGTTTTGACGCATTTTGCAAGCAAAGTTCTCTTAAAAAGATGGCTTCGTTTGTAAAATACAGCAAAATTTCAGGTGGGGTTAGTCTTGAAAAGACTGTTTAGAATTTTGGAAAGTAACTCAGGTAGTCTTTAAAAAGACTGTGAATTTTGTTTGAAATAACTCTGAGCTTAGGTAGTAAAAAAAAAATACCGCAGCTCTAGTGTCCGTTCACCACGAAGGTTCGCAAGACACTGAAAAAAAAAAAAAAAAAAATACGCGATTGATAAGTCCTTCTCATAGCGTCGTAGCTCGGAAGGCAACGATTGTTTCACTTTCTGGTCATATCATCTACCAAGATGAATCCTGACCTTCCCTTTCCTTCCCCTACTAACACAATTCCCCCACTTCCCGTGATGCTTGAAGGAGATGCTGTGGATTCAACGGTCTCATGCGGTTTCAACAGGTATAGAGCGACAAACTCTGTGTCTGATGAGTCTGCAACTTCAACTATCGGACTAACATTCCTACCTTTGTTGAACTGCATCTCCTTGGGGGGGGCGCCGGTATTGACTTAAAGCAGAGATCTTCAGGGGTTATACAGTGAGGATGATTAGCTCCCACTACTCATCTGTTGGTTCATTGTGTAACTTCAGCTGATCCGTCAATAACGGAGTAGCAGCTCATTGGCAGTCAACCATGCTCATGCTCTGCTCATGCTCATGCTCATTACAATGAGTTCAATCTGCAAAATGGACTGCATTATCGGATTCTTCGGACAGTTGCACATTAAGAAAAGTTTATATGTTGCAAGTTTTAAGCGTAATTGAAACAAAATTAAAAATATCTTCAGATTTAAACGCATTTACAATAAAGCAATTTTCTTAGGAAATTTGGATTTTATTGCTTGAATAATTAGAAATTTAATTAAATTACTTCAAATTTACATTAATTTTATTAAAAGTTGATAAACTACACAGCTAAACATATATTTAATGTTTCATTTTTTTATTTTATTTTTTTTTTCAAATGAAAACGTTAAATGAATCATAGCCTTCATGATCGATTTTAGAAATAAAATCAATTTGCAAACTTCTAGGATGAAATTTTTAAGAAACTCAACAGCTATCAAAGTCACACAGGTTTTAAAATAAATAATTTTCAACATTTTTTTTAAAGCTCTATTCAATGTATTTGAAAATACGTACATGGACATTGTGTGATCAAGCCCAGTAGGCCCCTACATGTTTTAAACCAGGGGTGCCCAAAGTATGGCCCGCGGGCCAAACGTGGCCCGCGAGGTGATATTTTGTGGCCCGTGGACCCATTTTCAATGATCATGTAAAATGGCCCGTTGACCACTTGTAAAGTGATTTTATACTTTTTCAGATTAATGTTTATTTTAAGCGTTTATATGCTAATCTTTTTTTATTTTTTGTTAATAAAAAGAAACTTATGATTTATCAATATTTTGATCCCCCCTTTTGGATACAAATAATTTGTTCAAAATATTTTATAATTAAAACAATTTAACACGTTTCAATGTGAGTCAAACTAGTAAATATCGTCAAAACTTTCATCAATTTTTTTTAGAAATATAAAAAAAAACGTTCAAGTTTGACTTAGGTAGAATTCTGTAATAGTTGCAAAAATAAAAGTTTTCTTTATTAATTTGCAAGTCATATTGACCCTTTTATGAACTGACCCTCAAACTTATATTGCACTTCCTTAGGGATTCGAACTCATTACAGTTAGACAACGAATTTGATTGACTATCAACTGATTCAGGCAGACAAAATGTGGAAATCGGAGGATCAAGTTTGCAGCAAATATTTTACAAAGCTTTCGCCGATCAACCCACCTCCATTATTAAAAAATTGGCTAGAAAAACCAGGAGCAAACATATATTTTCAAAAAACTTTAAAAAAAGAAATTTAAGTGCATTCAGCTGAAATTAATTAAATATACATTCCTTTGCATTTAAAATCATTTGAGCATGTTTGGGTTTCTTAAAAATAATTTGAATTTTAGTGAATTTTCGATGAAATAAATAAATGTTTTTCGCTTTTTTTTAACTAATGATAGCAGCTTAACTATACAGAAGCTTAAAACATTTTTTAATAGTTTTTTTCATTGAAATGTTGAAATTCTGGCTCTAAACGATTTTTCATTAACCACACTTAACTTATAGATGAATTGTTCAACATGTAATGTCACCACCATTTTCGAAATATAAAAACAAAACTTTTTTTTTTTTTTGAAAACACAAGTACATTCAGCTAAAAACTTGTTTTTTCAAATACCAGAAACAACAAAATCAACAATACCGACAGAATCCCGTTATTTTGTGGTTTCTATTATTTTAAAAAGATATTTTTTTGAATAACAGAAATGTAATCTTTTACATTAAAATAACGTAATTTTAATTTTTTTATTTTTTTAACAACCATTTTTGTAAATTTGGCCCGCAAGCTCATTTGAGCTTCAAATTTGGCCCGGCCTCCAAAAACTTTGAGCACCCCTGTTTTAAACATATAATTCATGAGAAAACTCTTACAGAATAATGTTTGAAAAATAAATTTAAATTCAGGACAGGTAAATCCGATTGAAAAAAGATTATTTGACTCTATAGATTGAAAAATTACCTTAAACTTTTAAACAGTTCAAAATATCACATCATGTTTAATCTTCCTTGAGTGAGAGGTAGTACAGTTAATATAAATGATATGTTTTGCCTGCCTGTGTGGATCAATCGGACCGCGCACTGGACTCACAATCCAGAGGTCGCCGGTTCGAATCCCGCGGCGGGCGCTCTAAAATTCTTTGTGTAAATATGGGAATTCGGCGCCATCGCTCCGTGCCATACTTTCATACACTTAGGAGCCCAGGGCGGCGAAGTCCTTGTAGATAAAAAGGAAGACACTAGTGGTTGGTACTAGCAATGGTGGCCGACAGCTATAAAGTCAACTTCGTTTTTTTGTTGATTTTTGTACCTGTTTAACAAAAAGAAAATTACAAAATTACCGTAATATGCTAAATAAATACTTTAAAAACACGATTCTCAAAATGTCTAAAAGTTCAAAAGCGTTAAGTTTGCCCAAACTATTCCCCAAAAAGTCTAATACCTCCTTTAGTAAAAATCCAGAAAAATTAAAATGTTCATACGACTCCACCGTCACGAGACATCGAAAAATGGACCTCGGTTTCAAGATCATGGAACAAAATTACGCATTAGAGGAAAGTTCTAAAGAAATCGAAAAGGGGTTGGGGCAGCTTTTTCTGATGTCGTGTGAGTTGGCGGAGAAGGATCCTTATTTTTTATTTAACCAAGGCCTTCGGATTAGCGAAAGATACACAAAAACTATCAGCTGTACATTTACAAAAAAATACACTGTTGTTTCACAAATTGTGATTGCCCTGATAACTTACCCATCTATTATCATCCTATTTTCATTTTATCGGGCAACTGCTTTGAATAAAATAACCTTTCTCGTTCAATACACTTCTGCTGATACGTTGCATCCAGATTTATGTAACATCAGCTCGTCAACTTCGATGCAGCCCACCTGTTCTAAGACTTATAACTAATGACATGTCGAGAAGTTCTTCGTTATTGCTACACGTGCTGCCTAATCATTTTGTGTTTGCTTGAGTTGACTTGAATCTAAAAATACTCGATATAACCTGAACTTCGATCTAATTTTTTGCCAAAAATCCATTTCCAATCAATTTTTGATTTCCAGAATGCATAAGAACTGATCAAAATCTTGGGATTTTGTGATTGTGACAACTTTGGCTGGGTTTTATACTATCATCCACTTCATTCTAAGTCGAAACAAATGACTGCATAATTTTGCTTATGCCCCAAACTATCTTTAAAAGCATTTTATTGATTTTTTAAATTCAAAGATGAAATTTTAAGCTGGAAAATGAGAAAATCTCTCAAAAAATCGATAAAGTGACAGGAATAATATGAAATACACCAATGAGGCAAAATAAACATGACAAATGTAAATAAAAAACACTTAAAATTCAAGAAGGAAAACATAAGACAACTGAAGCAAAGTTTTTCTTAGTAGAAAAGTTGCTTTAAATGATACTCTGAACAAGGGAAAACCACTCGTGCATAAAAAAAATAGTTTTATGAACATTTGTTCACAACTGAAGATTTTAGATAAAAGAGTCCACTAAGCAAACCTTGTATCCCAAAGGACATTTTCTCTTCAAAATAACGTCCTGCAGCATATGTACAGTCGAGATGTTCGAGAAGTCGCAGATAGTTTCCCGCGAAGTTTTATTAGATCGCGCAAAATATTTACCCTCCAAACTACGCTGGCGGTGGCGGCGATCGTTTCCAAATGTTCAAAATATTTACTCCAAATCATTATGCGCGCCAGTTGGGGCAAACAGTTTGCTCAATGGAAGCTCCATTGAGGACGATGAATCGTTCGTCACAATCAGCTGCTGTCGCTCTCCAAACGGACGTGAGTCGCAAATTTGCAGGTCAAATTGTTGACATTTTTTTGGTTTGGTTGTGTGGTCCAGCAAGAGTAACTGGTTGCCTCAGCCAAATATTAATACAAGCATGACATTCAGGGGGTTTGGCTGGTGTGAATCAAATTTAAATTGTGAAATCAGCTGGGAAGTGCCGAAAAACCCTCAAATCATTATCAGACAGCAAGAACGACGTGGAATTTCATCATATTGCAATTAAAAGTGCAATTTTCAAAGATATGCTAATAATAACTAAACAATCCAATGTTTTCTAATTTCCGCTCGAGTAATGTCACGTCATACGGCAGCAGATAAGCTTCCCGTCAATGAAACGCTCGCAAGAGTAAACAGATTTTACAACGCGTCCGTTCGTATACAATCGATTCGAGTGGTTGGTTATCAATATTGTCATTTATACCCATGTGTAAACATTCATCGTACGAGGAAGTAACAACGTGGCGTCATGTTGAATGATTGTAAAGTGGCATATGACCGCACGCGCCTTGCTATCAAAGAATATAATTTTACAACTTTTCTATTATTAGGCCAGTTCAATTTATTTTCAATGAAATTGTTGAATGATTTTTCACTTTATCGATTATATCGATTTGGGAAACTACAAAGGGAATTGACGTGATTCAACACTACAATGATTGCGAGACCAATAATCTTGAAGATAACAACAAATTTACAATTGATTGCAATTTTAGTTTTTTAACAGGTATCATTTCCTCAAATATATAAAATACAAATTATTAAAATTTAAGAGTTAACCCTCTACCTCTCAACCCCGCCTCTAGGCGGGCTTCGATCTAAAAATTCGCCAAAAATCAACGCCAACCAATATTTGATCTTTGAAAAGCATTTGAAAGAAGAACTCTTTAAAATAAAGAAAATTTTAGGGTTAGAAGTGTGACTTATTTTATGTGACTTTGCCAATGATATAAAAAAATCATTTTTCTGGGATTTACTATGGCTGTGTTTTTCACTAAAATTTTATAAACTATGTAAAAATAAGCATGTAGTAATTTTTGTAGTCTACCAGACTATGCATCTTAGCATTTTTGAACAATTTAAATAACAATGGTTTCATTCTGGTGTAAAAAATGTGAAAATCAAATAAGTGAAAAAATATTTTCGTAAAACAAAACTTGCTCAAAATGACTTCTTCAAAACGGGAAAAATAAAAAAACGAAAAAAAATAGCAGTCGAGAGTTAAAGAAAGCACTGTGACTTGAATTTGCTGCACTGTTCTCTCGCTCTTTTGACTACAGCCATTCGAAAAACTCATTTACAACATTTCGAAAGGGCGAAACCTACAATCCTACAATTTCGATCAATTCCTATTTCCACAAAAATGCATGAAAACTACCAATATTGTCAAAACATAATAAAAAAACTAACTTAATCCACCTATGTGGTTGGAGCCTTCCTCACTCATTACCAACAATGACTGATTTGATGGGGTTGTACACAAATTTCATCTATTTTTTAGATCCGGAATAAAATAGTACATAAATATCACTTAAGTGGCCATATCTCGAGACAGGGTTGCCAGATCTTCAATGTTTTGGACTCGTTGGAAAGGTCTTTTGATAACCTATCCAACGATGGGTCGGATGATGGATCCGGACATAGTTTACATACATTTAAGTGAGATCCGGCTACCAAAAAGTACATAAATATCACTTAAGTGACCATATCTCGAGACAGGGTTGCCATATCTTCAATGTTTTAAACTCGTTGGAAAGGTCTTTTGATAACCTAACCAACGATGGGTCGGATGATGGATCCGGACATAGTTTACATACATTTAAGTGAGATCCGGATATATGTGAAAACACATTTTTAAACATAACTTTTTATCTACTTATCGAAACTTCAATCTGTATAAAACTCGATCTATGGGACCCTAAACCAAGTTGAATGCAACAGGTTCGGGTCAAATCGGTTCAGCCAGTGCCGAGAAACATGAGCTAGTTTGTTGGTCACATACATACATACACACACACACACATACACACACACACACATACACACACACACAGACATTTGTTCAGTTTTCGATTCTGAGTCGATATGTATACATGAAGGTGGGTCTACGACGTTTTTATACAAAGTTCATTTTTAGAGCAGGATTATAGCCTTACCTCAGTGAGGAAGGCAAAATAACAATAATTTCATCATTTATTTATTTATTTTTTTCTATTAAAAATTGAGGAAAAGAAATTATGCTCTTTTGAAAAGTGTGCCTGCTTTTTCGCCCCACCGTATTAACCACCCACCCAACCAAAACAAAGGTATCGCCTATCAGGTTACGCCATAAAGCAGATGTAAGCAAAGGTTTCGCCCTGTTGGGTAGGGTTCATTTTTGGGGCATTTGAGGACAAATTTGTTAAAAGAAACTATGTTATCATTGTGAAACGTTACAATCAGTAATAATATAGGGGTCATTCCATCTGAAGCGGCACAGCATTTGAAAATTACCCTCTCCGATCCTGCTCAAATTTGGCAGAGCTGTTGATACTATCAAAACATGCACGAATCCAGAATTTCATCCAAATCGGACCACCCCCTCCATTTTTGTACCCTCCCAAAAAATCGACTTTTTGCCAATTTTTGAGCAAAACCCCTGTCTTCAAACGGCGATAACTCAGGAACCACAAAATCTTAGAGGGTCGGTCTTAGACTCAGTTTTGAAGGAAATTGAACGTAAAATCCATTTCCGTGATCAAAATGTTGATAAATTTATTTTTTCTACCTGTATTGCGCAATTGAAAACTTTAAGCGGCCGTATCTCAAAACACCCCAACTTATTTTTTTTATTTGACCTCACCATTGTGTCCCCCGGCCAATTTTACATAAGAATCACCTATCGACAGAAATGAATATGTTTCGTTCCAGAGATATCGAATTTTAAAGTTTTGTGTTTTCGAGATTTCCTACATCAGCTTCATTTGCCGCATCTGCTAGAAGCACACAGACGGGCTGATCAATAACAAAACTTTAAAATTCGATATCTCTGGAACGAAACATATTAATTTCTGTCGATGAAAGATTCTTATGTAAAATTGGCTGGGGAACACGATGGTGAGGTCAAATAAAAAAAATAAGTTGGGGTGTTTTGAGATACAGCCGCTTAAAGTTTTCAATTGCGCAATACAGGTAGAAAAAAAATAAATTAATCAACATTTTGACCACGGAAATGGATTGTACGTCCAATTCCTTCAAAATTGAGTCTAAGACCGACCTTCTAAGATTTGTGGTTCCTGAGCTATCGCCGTTTGAAACTAGGAGGTTTGGTCAAAAATCGCCAAAAAGTCGATTTTTTGGGGAGGTAAAAAATGGAGGGGGTGGTCCGATTTGGATGAAATTCGGGATTCTTGCATGTTTTGATAGTATCAACAGCTCTGCCAAATTTGAGCAGGATCGGAGAGAGTAATTTTCAAATTTGCACTTTTTCGTGCACAGTTGAGATGGAATGACCCATAGTTATATTTGCGACTTTAGTGCTAAAAACATTAGTTTAGAGAGCCTTCAGAAGGAGTCCGAATCAGGCCAAGACTCGTTGAGCTAGGAAACACCTTAAGTAGAAGTGACGTTTCTTGGCGTGTCCCCGCCGGAAGTAGAAGGCACAATCCTGTCTTCTCAATCATTGCATAGCTTCAACCTCCCTATGGTAACTTTTTGTCCTGCAACTGCTCGACCCAGAATCCCCGGATGTCCCAAGAACCGGTAAATTATGAACCTTCATGTCTAGATTGGGAAACCCGACCAGATCCGATACTATGATAATTCAAATTAAAAAGTTATGTGTTTAGAATCATACAGATCTGTTTTATTGTGGAATATTGGTCAGAGACATCAGAAACATACATTTAGATAAATTTTGAGAATTGTCTGTATAAAATTCGCTAAATTATAACGAAAATTTAGTGTTTCCAAACATACGTCAAAACCTGCAAAAAAACCTTTTTCGGTGAAAACACAATCGAGAAATTAAAAGTGAGAGTGCACGAAAAAAAAATCAATTCTCGAAATTGTGAATTAAATTCACGAATGCGAGAACCACGAAGGAATATATGCACGTTTATAGTGCAAATGCACAATACTCATGAATAAATTCCTTCGTGGTTCTCACATTCGTGAACTTAATTCACGATTACGAGAGTTGATTTTTTTCTGTGTGTGTGCGTGCAACATGGAGTTAAACTTTCCGAAGTGCCATGGTAAACTTCACATAAACTGCACAGAAAGTTTAACTCCATGTTGCAGATTTGACAGCTCGATAGCGGACACTTATGGTACGTTCGATTGAGGGCTAGTTCCGCTCTGAGAGCAACACTCAAAGCTGTCAAAGTATTTTTTTAAGAAACTCGCGCTAGTTGCGCACGAGTTTAGCCGCCATCCTGGAACTGAAATTTTAGTGCCGCACTCGATTTTTTTCTCAGTTTCATGCGGATTCCGAGCACACTGAAAAATGATGTTCGATTGAAAACTGACACTAACAATTGCGGCACTCATTGCCGCACCGCTCTTCAAACGAACGTACCAGTTATATGGTTAGTTTTGAGTGATGTTTTTGTTCAGCCCTTTTTTTCAGCACTTCACTAGCAGGATCAAATTTTCTCACTCGTTTATAATTTGACAACACCCGAAACCTGGACCGTGTCCCCTTCCTCTCCCTTTGTTTAGAAAAACGGTTCTTTTTTCCTCGTCGCCAGATGTAGAGTCGTAACCGGGACTCCTTGAGACACGACGTTACGGACGAAGTACCATCGCTGCCGATTATTAACCTCCCAACCACCCATTGACCTCACGTCCGCTTCCGTCGTGTCCTGTTCCGGATTCCGCCAACCGGTTCCAACACAATGTACATCACCTTCGTAAAAAAAAACACTTAATATTACACGCTGCATGTACATTTTTTGTAAATACAAAAAAAAGTTGCAACCGACGGGACTCAAGCCCAACATCTAAAGTAAGGACTGGCGCCTTAGCCCGCACGGCCATCAGACCGATGAAGAATGGAAAGGATAAACGTATATGTCACACGGAGAAAAAAGCGTTCCGAAAATCGTGAACAATGTGCCACGAAATCTGGAACAAGGTGATATTCCACGGTAAAAATCGAAAAGCCAGCAGCATAACGCTTAGCTTGTTATCGAAATCATGAACACTGTTCACGATTTCAGGGAACAACGTGGGAATGTGTTCACGATTTAAAGAACACTTTTTAAATGTGAAAAAAGGATTTGGAGTTAATAAAATTCAATATATTGTTTATTCGTCAAGCTTATGTAGACTACTTACAATTTTCTTACATACTAGATATTATTTCTATTGTACAGATTTTTTCGTAGTTCCGGTTTAGACATGTCGAAATGTATGTACTGTGAATTTTCATTATAAAAGCGCATCATTTGATTTAATGGCGAATTTTTAAATAATTTGTCGTGTATGTAGTTATTCTAAAAGTGGTGAATGTCTTAGAGTACGGCTTGGTTCATGAATACTATTGCGTATTACTGAAAATAATGCTGCTGACTGTATGCGTTGAGAAATAATGTCGTTGATGAAAGAGAGCATGGCAAATTTACGACGTTCTTGTAATGATTGTATGTTTATGAGCATGCAGCGTGCTTCATACGATGGGAGAGGAAATGCAGTCCAGTTAAGTTTACGTAGTGCGTACAGTAAGAATTGTTTTTGGACAGATTCAATACGTGCTTGGTGTACGGCATAGTATGGATTCCAGACGATACTACAGTATTCCAAGAGTGGCCTGACATACGTTATATAGAGTAATTTAATAGTATACGGGTCCTGGAAGTTGAATGCAAAGCGCTTTATAAAGCCTAATGTACTTTTGCCTTGTTTATTATTGTGTTATAGTGTTCTACAAAGTTAGTTGTGAGTCTAGGATGACACCTAGATCACGTACTACTTTGCATTTTTCTACTGGTTGGTTTCCTAATAATACTGTTATGTTTGGTGTTTCATGTTTTCTGCTGAAGGCAATGGAGTTACATTTCTTTACATTCAATTGAAGTAGGCTTTTACTACACCATGTGTAGAAAAGATTAATTTCGTTTTGGAATACATGACTGTCATTGGCATTTCCTATTTCCATATACAATTTCATGTCGTCTGCATATACAAGTACGTTAATTTTTTTAAGAATGAAGGAAATGTCGTTTACATACAAGATGAAAAGAAGAGGTCCTAGATGGGATCCTTGCGGAACCCCAGAGGTGACGTGAATTGATTCCGATAGTACATTTTGGAAGCGAACAATTTGTTCGCGCTTAGTCAAATATGACTTAAGCCATTCCAAAAGGTTCGGTTGAATTCAATTTTCTGCAGTTTGAAGATTAATAATGGTATGTCGATTCTGTCAAATGCCTTACTAAAGTCTGTGTAAATTGCTTCTACGAAATTGCGATTATGCATTGCATTCAGTGTAAAATTTACAAATTCTAAAAGGTTGGTGCTAGTAGAGCGGCCTTTAAAAAGCCGTTCTGTTTACATGTGATGCGGTTTTTACTTGCTGAAAGATTTTTCATTTATAATAGATTCGAAAAGTTTTGGAATGCAAGACAAAGGGAAATTCCGCGATAATTACGTATGTCTGATTTTGGGCCTGACTTGAAAATAGGCACCAAAAAAGACTTTTTCCATGTTTGTGGGAATTTTCCAGTATTTATTGACATGTTGAAAAGATGATGCAGTGGATATGTTAATTCTTCTGCAAGGTTCTTTAGGAATGCAGGTGCTATTCCGTCGGGTCCTGGTCCTTTTGATGAGTCTAAGTCCTTCAATGCCTGGCGTACTTCCGTTTCTGACAAAGAATTGACTGAGACGTCATTTGGAAATTCCGGTATATATGAAAAGTAGTCGCGGTCGCGGTCTTCTTCGGAAAATGAGGTGTATAAAAATGTTATTTAAAAGTTTTAAGCATATCGAACAGCCGTAGTGGGCAAAATGCAGTTTTTAACTAATAATTTTGGTAAGAAGCCGTTACTTACTGTGACGGCGGCTTAGGGATTTCCTTTATTTTTAAAGACCAAAAAGAATTAAATCAACCCATTTACGGTCGTTATATTCACACTTAACACCATGAAATTTAGCAGAGTGTAGTTAAAATGCGACTGTTCAGTTTGAATGTTCAGTCCAGAATGTATTTCGTTTCTCAAATTGTTAAAAGGTAACTTCGATTGTCTTCAATCTTCAAATATTCCAGGCTTCTTCGATTCGGTATTTCTTCAATTATTATGTTTAAAAACGTAACGTAACGCATCTTTACAATTGTGAACTTTAGTTCATGATTTTTTTTCACTTCTGTTCATGAAAACGTAGTTTTTTGTTCATACAATCGTGCACGAGTTCACGATTACATGAACAAATATTTTACGCAAAAACATGCACATTTGTTCACGATTTCCGGAACGCTTTTTTCTCCGTGCAGTTTGACATTTCGGTCAAGTAGGTTTCCCAAACTATTTTACACCCAAGCCTTTTACACGCAGCTGGATTACTACTTTATTTGCTGTGATATTTTAACGATTAGTGGACACCCTAGTAGATCCAACGAGCATTTTAGTTTTGTTGGTGTTTGCCAACACATGGGCAGTTGGACCAACTCGTTGAGATCCAGGAGTACCTACGAAACAATTTGGCGAAGACTATCACAGCGAGCTCAGCAATACAAACTAACGCACTTGCTGTTAAACCCAACGTCACGATAATCCAGGCCAACAGTAGATCTTGGAAATGCAATATTTCGTTTGATTCGGTAAACGAAACGTTGTAGTGGCTTCTCCAAAATCGCAAGTCACAGTTGTGCCAATACTGCCAGAACCCAGTTTCGACGAAAACAGCCTGCGTATGTTCGAGCACTTCCACCAGAGGACTCCGGTAGGCCAAAACGTATCCTGGGACAAACATCAGCAGCATCTCTTCGAGGATACTGTAGTGATTGATATTTTGTGATGGATCGTAGAAAAGTTGCAAATTAAAATCGGCGATAGATTTTGTCGTCATGTAGGCATGAATTTTGTCCCATTCATCCACGCTTTCGGTGGCATTCACTAGAGAATTGGCCAGGATAGGAATGTTCAAGGCGAAAACGCTGTGATCCTTGATCTTCATCTTGGACTCGGCCAAATCCTGCAGCGTTCGGATGCGTCGCGATGAAGGTCTGTTGGCTATAAGCGACATCAGCTTAGACTCGTAAGCACTGGTCATAAAGAACATCAACACTATCGTCGAGAACAGAATCGTCTTTTCGCCATTGTTCGCCTTGTGTAGATCGAATCGTTCGCATCCGCAAACACACGTAAGAACGGGATTGTTTGTCAAAAAGGTAGGAAACAACCAGTGCAGCAGGTGAAGAACACTGAACAGTATCATCAAAATCATCCAAACTTGCCACTGGAACGGTAAACTAAGAAGTTCGTGAATTTTTAACTCGATTCTAGGTATTGCAACGACCCAATTGTCTGGTATTGTTCTAAAAATGAATGTTTCACGCGGAGAAGTGCTTTTCACATGGTGCACAACTTCAGGAAAAATGTCCACTTTATATCTGTGAAATGCCCTATGAAAGCAATCATCGTACGCAAAATGGTATTTTTCTGGACACGAACTCACAACCTCAACAATAGAGGTATTCAATAATTTGCTTGTTTCGTACAGCCAATAATACATCGAGTGTTCAAAATCGACATGTTCTCTTATAAACACAGACATGTACCGACCTAGATGGCGAAACGGAGATCGACGGTATAGAAGTTTGGGTTCAGGAAGTTTAGCCGTTACGTCGCCTTGGAACATTTCTCCACTCTCAACGTCCACGTAGATCACATTGTAGAAGTTTAACTCGCTCAAAATACTCTCGAACAATTCCTTCATGAAACCGAGGGTGAACACCATAACACGAGTACTTGCATCAAACATACGAAGACATTTGAAAAGTAGGTTGAAACACGCTTCCGGATTCCCATGAATTAGGAGTTGTGTCACCCGTGAAGGTAGGTTCACCAGACTGGCCACCCGAAGGTCACAGTTTAGCACGTACTTGGTAGCGTTTGCCAACTCGGGCACGGTCAAAACCCTGTCCAGGATGTCACTCTGGAAATAGTACTGCAAGCCTAGTTCTATGAACACAAACTTTGGAACTCCACTTTCAACGACGTTGGTCAAATGCTGAATTACGGAAATGGTGTAATTGACGGTGTAATCCGGATTTGAACGGATTGACAGTGGTCCGATCAGGATCAAAGCAAACACCACCTTGATGATACGTCCTGTTGGCTTCATTTTCGTAAACGAAATGAGTCGTATGAACTCCTTCCTAATGGATTCAAGGGAGGGACCATCGAGTTGCACGTGTCAGTAATGGCGATTACTGCACTTTTCATAAAACACGAGCTTGAAATTGCTAGTTTGAAATAATATGTTATCCCTTTCTCTCTTCTTAAAATCCCTTAAAAAGTCAACATTCAAAAACACGAAGCATTTTTCCATAAACTGACAAAAAATAATCAAACAGGTGCCCATGTTGTTGTTTTTCTCCGATTCACTGCGAATCTCGTGATAGCGCTCGTAATGTTGACCCCCAACAGGTTTGTTTTGCTCACGCTAGTTTCGCTAACCACCGTCAGCTTCTGGACAATCCAACTACAACAACAGCAACAGGTCACCGACGTCAAAAACGACTCGTTTTGCGGGGTTTTCCAAAAATAACTCCGGCGATATCTATAATTAGCACGCAGCGGCAATCTTCAACTCCGGGTATCCTCTTCCGTATCAGACCACACTGACTAAGATACTTGCTGTTTGGACGAATAATATATGATGCCGCGCTGAGTGCGGCAGAACACAATTAAGCTGTTATTGTTCAGATCGTAATACCGACTGATGAATGAGGTATTAACAAACGGGGTGTGTGAGATATCACTGCTCTTGCGGAATAAACCGTGGAAGCGACATCGCGAATGGGGCGGAATGTCCGTATTTAGGTCTTCGAAGCATTACTCTTGTAATTTTCTCCTTATTCTTGTTTTGATTTCAACCCTAAAAGCAGCAAGTTGAGAAGGCCAATCTACCAGTCTCAACTCAGGATAAAGCCATGTCCAAGTACAAGCATCACCCTGGCTGGTGATGGATCCTGGTATCACCGCACTATAATATGTTGGCATTTGCGATAGTTGATCCGAGATTGTTTTGGCTTCATTACTGCTGGGTGGTGTTTGTACGTCACGCCATTAGTCAGCACTTTTGCGCGACGGCTCAAAGGTTGATACGTCGGTTTGACGCGTACATACTGGAAGATTCGACAGTCCACGCGCCTGGCTCTGGATAAAAGATTTGCGCAAGTGGCCTCTGGCCACGGGCATTCGAAAGTTTTATGAGCGGGGAATTTCGCTTACGTTCGTGCGAACGCAAAGTGTGCGACTTAAAATGGATTTGTTTTTGTTTTTATTTCTTGACTTTTCATTCGAGATTTGCTGAAAGACAACAGCGCGTGGCGCATGGATTGATCTACTTGAGATTTTTTTTCACTTCCTCCAGCAAAATATTTGGATTGCACCGAAATAAAATTCATTAAGTGGTTTGAACTGGAAACCTCCGACGATGACTAGGCACTTCTTCAACGGAAGAAATGTTTTGAATCAATTTCTCATTTCGGTTTAAGTCAGTCACAGTTACATTTTTGTTTTGTTCAGTCCTACTGAAGTAACTCAATAGGAAAGTTGCGTCAGAAAGTGAAGATCGATTTCGTCAGATTTACTTATTTCAGTGACCCCAAAACTTGACTAGTGAAGTGCGAGCGATGAACAACGGTGAAATCACGCATTACCGCCGAAGGTCTTTGAACAATCAAATGAATCATGATGGGGGCTTATTTGTCCCGTAATTTCACTTGATTTTAGAAATTCTACAAAATATATTATTCATTTAAACATGATTTAAAAAAACTTAGCACCTTTTTTAGTACAGCTCATTTGATGACAGATCACTTCGCGTTGCGTGTTGGTACAAGTTAAATAATGGCAATTATAGAAATATTACACCTCAAACGTAATCACAGACTGAGACACGTAATCGCAAGATGCGAAATTCACACAGTCATCAAGTTAAATTGGGAATACTTTGTGCGCAGTTTGCGGGTTGTCTATGTAGAACAAAAATGCATCGAATATTCAGATAATTGACAAATCAGGTAATTATTCAAAGGCAATTTATTTTCATTTGGTTTCATCATTGATATTTTTTTTATTTATGTGTTAAAGAATGATACCGTTGGTTCATAACATTATATTTATTTTTAAGTACCAATTAAACACAACATTTGAAAAGAGACTAGGTGTGACCTAAACTTCCAAGCTTGAGAAAAGGGAGTTTTTTTTTTTTGCTGTATAACCAAATTTACAACTTAATGTATTTGCAGGGAATTCACTAACATTCAATTCCCGAGCATGGGTAAATAACAAGGGAAGTGCGTAATTATACTTTTCTCTGGTATCAATACCAAATTTTGGTTTTCCTGGACTCTTTGAAATTTGTCTTAAGAATTGTGCAAGAGCAAAATTTGGTATCAAACCAATTTTAGGTATTGTTTTGAAATTGCACAATTGCAGGATTTGTAAATGATCGGATACCACATTTTGGTATTCTTTTGGTGTAATACCAGTAATTTATCAAATTCCTTAGATATTAGCGAATGCTTTTATTGAAAACCGAAAAATTCAAACCAGATTTTGGTATTTTTTTGGTATTACAGTATTTTATCAAATTCCTTGGAAACTATGAAAAAATTTTGTCCAATTTTGACAAGGTAATTAACTTTGCGCTAAAATTACTTGAAAACCAAAAATGTTAAAGTTGATTTTTTATATTATTGCTATACCCACAATTTTTACCCAAATAATTGTAAAATCGTTGAAATTTCTCTAAGTCGGTATAACCAAAAACTTTGATTAACCAGTCAATCGATATTATTATTGAATTTTTTTTTTCAATTCAATTCGGTTTTATTGGTGAATAATCAAGATACAATAAGTTCTTTTGAGATACATAACAGAGTTTTGGAGTTCCTTTCAGCTGTGTGTTAACTCAAATCCATTTTTGAACAATTATTACTAGTAAATAAAGGTGTCACCAAGAGTAAGAAAAAAAAAATAAGAAAAAACTTACTAAAATTGCAAGGGAAAGGGGATAGAAATAGAGAAAGCTTAAAACTAGATCACAGTTTTTTATCCTTTATAGATGTGCTTGATCATCAGCTCCCCAAGGGCCAGGAATTGATCCGCCTTGTTTCGGCAGGTCCGAAAACGCGTCATCATCTCCCCTGCGAGAGCAAAGAACTCTGGCAGGGTAAAGAGATCTTCCCCGGTAACTTCTTGCTGGGCCGCATTGCCGCTACCGGCAGCGACCACGCTGGCGAACGATCGCCCCCATCCAGGAGGGAACGCTGAGTTGTCCGCTGGAACCGTACGATGACCAGCTGCCGGCACGGTTACGCTCGTACTTCGCTGAGGAGGGTGGGACGCTGCTGCTTTCTTTTTCCTCTTTTCCTGCTCCTCGAGGTAGGTTTTCCGTGCGCTGCACCCACGGTAGTTGCTGGTATGGTTACCTCCACAGTTTGCGCACTTGATGCGCGCCTTGGTTTGCTCTGCCTTTTCCCCCAAGTCCGCCTTGCACGGCAGTGCACACGCCTCAGAGAGGTGTGATTCACCACACTTCACACAGCGGGGCGGGAGGTTGCAGTTCCGTGAGCCGTGGCCGAATTTCTGGCAACGATGGCATTGTGCTATTATTGAATTTTTGGTAACTGGAATCCAATTTCATTTTAAAAACATGTATTTTTCAATCTAGTTATTTTTCAGAACCTTCAAGAACTTCAAGGATTAGACCTTCATCAATGACGAATGTATTCGATGTGGCGAAGAATATCACTAAGAACAATCTAATCATCAGGTGAGTAGATTTTGCTGTTGCATATGGTGCATTGTGATATCATTTCCGTGTTTTCATCAATAATTTCATAGTATTTAACCATCTATTACTGGGCAACCAAGGGCACATTTTGGTCGCTGTTATTTGCTCAAGTAATACAAAAATTTTGTATTCCTGTGCTATTTACCCCTGCTCGGGATGCCGTAGATATAGCGCCACAACCCGCTCAATACAATTTTATTGCGAGCTTAATAATAAAAACGTTACTTAATCCACCTTAATGTGGTTGGTGCCTTCCTCAAAATTAAATAGTGAATACACAGTCTCAAAAAAGTGTATAAATAACACTTAAGTGGTTATAACTTTTGATAGGGTTGTCAGATTTTCAATCTTTTGAGTTCATTGGTTACCCATCCAACGATGGGTCGCATGATGGATTCGAACATCATTTTTATGAAAATATCTGAGATCCAGCCTAAAAAGGTTTATAAAAAGAAACTTAAGTGCATATAACTTTCGATAGGGTTATCAAATTTTCAATCTTCTGGACTCTTTGAAAAGGTCTTTTAATTACTCATCCAATGATAGGTCGTATGGTAGATCCGGACAATGTTTTCATCAAAATATCTGAGATTTGCCTCGATAAAGTGTATAAATAACACCTAAGTGGTTATAACTTTTGATAGGGTTATCAGATTTTCAACCTTTTGGACTCGTTGGAAAGTTCTTTTAAATACCTTTCTCAAAATGTATAGAATGACCTACAAAAACCATAAAATGGATTCAAAATTGATTTTTTAGCATAACTTTTGAAGTACTTGACTAAACTTCATAATTGAATCGAATGAGACTAAAACGGTCCAAATCGGTTCAGCCAGTGCTGAGATAATTGAGTGAGAATATTTCGGTGCACATATCCACATCCAAACACACACACACACACAGACATTTGTTCAGTTTTTGATTCTGAGTCGATATGAAAACGTGAATGTGGGTCTACGTGGTCAAATTACGAAGTTCATTTTTCGAGTGATTTTATAGTTTTTCCTCATTGAGGTGAGGAAGGCAAATATGCAAAATATTGAAGCAATCGAGAAAAAAAAGCAACATACAGTCGACTTCTACTTCCATCGAGGAAGGGACTAAATAATTCATCGAAATAGGAAAGAATATTGAGAAAACCTGACCTGAATCGAAAACCTGACTGTAAAAAAAAATTTTAAGCATAAAAAAAAACGAAGTTGACTTTATAGCTGTCGGCCACCATTGCTAGTACCAACCACTAGTGTCTTCCTTTTTATCTACAAGGACTTCGCCGCCCTGGGCTCCTAAGTGTTTGAGTACGGCACGGAGCGACGGCACCGGATACCCATATTTACACTTAGAATTTTAGAGTGCCCGCCGCGGGATTCGAACCGTCGACCTCTGGATTGTGAGTCCAGTGCGCGGTCCGATTGATCCACACGGGCGGGACAAAAAAAGCATAAAGAGATAGCAAAAAAAATCAAACAGAAAAAAAAACAAAAAATACTTAAATATTAATAAGTAGATTTGTTTTAAATACAAACAATTCAATCACCTTTCCCTTCACAAATCTTCCGTGGAAATTTTCTACGGTTCCTTTGTCTGACCTGCGGTCACAATCGAAGTCCAACCATTATCAAAAATCATGCCACGGACAACACTGATCTCCACCGTGGCAACACAAGCTGACCATCGACAATTTAGAGAAGATGCAAAATATTCGTCGAAACCTCTATGATTAAATTTTCTGCAAGTACAGGTGTTCATAACAATTTTGGTCAAGAAATGTTACTTTTTGCACCTCTCGTTGAGAAGTCCGTGTTCTACTAATTGATAATGAGCCATGGCGTGATTAGAGGCGGTAACTGTGGCCTGATGTGTTGCCAACGTTGAGGGTCCACCGAATAGGGCAGTTCAGCACAACTGGAGCTTGAAGATGTTACTGCAGTGTACCACGCGTCTCTATGAGCTCATCAAGTTCACAGCGAAAACGCGTGTTTCCAACCGCGACCCGGCAATTATCAAACGATGGCGACCCCTTGAACCACCCTATCGCAGTTGGAGGCTCGTATCAATGCCACTGGCAGAACCGCATCGAGCCAGTTCGGACTCAACTGACTGAGTCAGGTCAGACTGCGCGATTGTTTTGATGAAACGAGACGAGAAAATTCAATAACAGCAACTTCATGAGCATACATCACTACACAGCAAAAAATCTGATGGTAAAATCGCATGCAAAAGCATGCACATCACCTTCGTCAAAATAAACACTTAATATTACACACTGCATGTACAATTTTTGCAAACACAAAAAAAAAGTTGCAACCGACGGGATTCAAACCCAGCACCAACAGTAAGGACTGGCGCCTTAGCCCACTCGGCCATCAGACCGATGAAAAGCTGTAAGGATAAATGCATATATCAGCTCGACATTTCGGTCATGTAGGTTTCCCATACTGATGGGCTACATATTTCAGGGTGTAAAATCACATAAAATTACATAAAATAATGCAATATTTATTTTACACCCAGGCCTTTTACACGCAGCTGGATTACTACTTTTTTAGCTGTGTAGGGCAGCACTGGGGAAGACCATTCACCAACGTTTGATGGCTTCTGGGCGTTATCTCCAGCCCAACTTTGGGCAGCATGTCCCCACGGCATGTTTCGTCTATTTCGGTCAGCAATGAATCACGGTCGTAATTCAATTTCCCCTCCACAGTGCACGCTGCATAACTTTATCCAAGCATTTGTTTAGTCACTTGTTCCATTATTAACATCGCGCAACGCCCCCCGTCTGTCAAAATCAAACATTCCAGTCTCGTAGCTCCGAGGCAAATTTGCGTGCCTTGTTCTATTTCCGTAAGCGACGCAGAAAATCACACAAAATTCCTCCCAAAACGGTGCAACCCCGAGGTTTCCGTCACGTGGTTGTTGACCTGCTCATAGCTCTTAGCAATACAATTACCGAATAACAGCCCAGAAGAAGCGCGTGTCCACCCAGCGTTCCCGGAATCACCGGCCGGCGCCGTTTCATGTCAATTCGATGAACGGATCAACAACACGGGTCCGTGCCCGGAATGCTTAGAAGTTTGGCGTGATGCTTTCTGGAATTGGATTCTCATAAAATATGGATGAGTGTTTTCGGATGTTTCACTCCGCATTGCGTTACTAAACTGCGTCTCTCTAGTTGGTATTACCCTGAAGGGCATAAATGCGCTGAGTATAAGGAGGTCATCTGTAAACATGAGCTCAAACGAACCTGCCATTTTTTTCATGTTGCATAGGACATTTGAAAAAAGTACTCTTGAATACTTAAGTACAATCTGGACTCTTTTTTATCAGGTCCTACAAACAAATGTAAACATTGAGAGTATCTCGTTTACCTAGATGGACATTGACATAAAATGTGAGGGGGATACACTCAATGTTTAGATTTGTTTAGAAATCCCACACCCTAACGGTGGTCGCATGATTGTGATGCATGGCGGCATGAAAGTATATCAGAATCAGCATGAAATCTATCCTCATGCATTTTTTTGCGATATAGGGGTACCGTAATCTGGGGTGAATCGGGACTACAGTCTGAATAGGGACAGCAGTTTTTAGAGCACTTAAAGCTTTTAAATTTGGAAATGGATGTACACATCTTGTTGGCCAGAGTCTGTTCTAACCAAAACCAACCAGAAAAATCAAAATATTGTGCTCTTACATGGTTAAAACTGCTGTCCCAATTCGCCCCATGTGTCCCGATTGACCCCAGTTTACGGTATGGCATTTTTGTCCGATTGATTGTATTGCAGAAAAAATATCTTGACAGAACGAGGATTGAACCATCAACTTCTTGGTTGATGATCCGGCACGCTACCACCGCGCCATTGGCACTTGATGAATTGTGAGGGACAGAGCACCAACATATTCTTCTCTCTGAAGTGTTGCTCGGGGACGCGCCAGCATTATATGTGTTGGTGAGAACTGCAGATCACTGACATGTTTACACACGGGCAAAAATGAGCTATGAGCTTGCTGCAAAAACTGTTATAAAATGTAACATTTTCTGTAGCAAATCCACTGTTGCAGATTTTGATATATTGTTGCTTGTGTGCTATCTTGTGACACGTCCTATTTTTTACAGCAGATTTTGATATATGTTTTTCTCCTTGGGTGCAGTAAACTATAGTGCTAATAATAATACATTTTTGGACTAGTTAGAAAAGTAAAAAAATTGTAATCCAGCAGCGTGTAAAAGGCCTGAATGTAATAGAAATTGCATTATTTTATTGAATTTTATGTAATATTACGCCCTGAAATATCTGGGTGCAGAATAGTGGTCCGCAAAGCGGCCTCAATTTAGAACTGTCAAAGCGGAACCAATTTACTGTTCTCAAAATGATACCAAGAAGTGGCAAGTATTGTGATCGATCTATAATTTATTTTGTCAGGAATAAAAAAAGTCGATGGCGTCGAGCTATTGAGGTATTCGAAGTCAACACATCTTAAGAAGAGGGTTGAAATCGAGATTGGCATAATTCATCGCTAACATTTTAAAAAGCGCTATGTCTCACACAAAGCCTTTGTTCATGGCGCTTTTTGAAATTTTAGCGACGAATTATCAATAACTACGAATGGTAAATACCTGCCAAATAATATTGGATAATCTTACTCCGACATTATCACTGCGCTTCAAAGATACACAATTTCGGAACTTCGATTCGGTTGTTCTTCTGATTCCCAAAATTCCATCCACTTATGACACAATTTTCCATCACGTGGAAAACAAAAAAGGCCTCTTTTGGCAGCCCATCGTTTAGTCTACGAAGAAAAAAGTACGAAGCACCTTATTTTTCAGCGAAAACTGCAACATCACCAGATCCAAAATGTTTCAAAACAATTTACTTCAGCAGCAAGAAAAATATGTCACGCTTAAGCTTGAACATAGCCTTCTACTTTGTTTATGTTTACAGCTGTAGTGCTGTTGTATTAGTGAGGAGCACTGGGGAGCTTTCGAAAATCACGCTACGCATTCTGTCTCTTCAGCACCAGTGAAATATGTAGCCCATCCGAGCCCATCAGTTTGGGAAACCTACTTGACCGAATGGTTCAAATGAGACCAAAACGCTCGAGCTCGGTTCAGCCAGTGCCGAGAAAATCAAGTTAAAATTTTTGGTGCACGGAACATTTAAAAATATTTCAAAATTCTTGCGATAGTTCTATCGTTATTGTCGGGACAATATGGGCATCAAACGAATCGATTTGGTTTTATTAATTTTCTCTCAAATACTTAAATTTTCAAAAAATATATAATATTTTTTTAAAATACTCAAATTTTCATTTTTTGCAAAATGAGTACTTAACGAAGCGAAACTGTTTATGACACATTCTCCGGGCTAGTGTAGTTAAAAAAAAAACTTGATTTAGTGACGAAATAGAGGTTGTGGTTGGATTCTGTATAGTTTCAGGCTTGTAAATCCAACTTTTGCAAACATTTAAAGATTTATAATCTTGACTTTTGACACAAGTCAAGTATAAACCGAAATATCGTGTTTTCAGGCACCTCAATCAGCAAAACCCGAAATATCTCCGGTGATCAGCAACCATTTATCCAAAGCTGATCATATCCAATTTTTCGCAAAGATACAGCATTGAGAATTTCCGTGACGTAACAACGCAAGCAGAACTTCCTTTTTGTAAAAATCTGCGTTGTAACGTCACGAAATGTTCAGCGGCTTCAAAAAAAATCAAGCTAAAAACAATGATGGCATTCGAATCAGAAGTCAATTTTACGTTAAAAACTTGAAAAAGTCTAGTTTTTGTTGATTATCAGAGCAAAATTACAGCCTTTTCTAAAAAATATTGAAGAAGCAAAATTCTCAACCGTTGTAACGTCACGGTACATATTTGCTCGTAGAACTGCAACCGAAACGTTAAATCCTTAGCCCAATGTTGAGTCTTATTTTTTAATTTAAAACGTACTTTCAGAATATGTAAAAATATTGAGGTGTTTTCCGAGTTATAGCAAAAAAAAAATGAAAAAAGAAACGTCAAACCGTTGTAACGTCACGGCAGAATGTGTCTTATGTTTCACAAAATTCTGTTTAAATACACGCATACTCGAGTGTTCATAATTAGTGAAATATTGTCTTTCCTGACCTGAACAAAAGTTTCAACTATTAAGTTTTCTTTCCCAATAAATAAAGAAATTTCAAATTTTGCATGAATTTTTACTTTATTATAGTCTTATTTTTTAAATAAACTAATTTTCACAAAATAACCAAAAATGTTCGAATTTGAATAAAAAATACAGTATTTTTTTTAAATACTATATGGTATTTTGAGAATATTTGAGTGTTTTACAAAAAAAAACTTAGATGATAATCATTTATTATAATTTCGCTTCGTTCAAACCCTCATTGCAAATAATAAAAATTTGAGAAATTTCGAAAAAAAACTACGGTTTTTTTAATGAAAATTTGAGTATTTCCCAAAAAAAAAAATTAAATAAAACAGAAATGCATACAAAATTTCACTTATTACGAATCATGAAAATATTAGTGTTTTCGAAAAAATACGGTATTTTGTGAAAATTTCACTATTATACAGAAAAAAAAAACTCAAGTGAGTGAAAATGCATACAACATTTCGCTTCGTTTGATACCCATTTTGCTAATTATGAACATTTGAGTGTTCAGAAAAAATGCGGTATTTAGTTAGAGGCGAATGCACGTGGAGTGTAAAACCTCTATAATGAAACAACAACAACAACAACAAATGCGGTATTTAGAGAAAATTTCAGTATTTTGCAAAAAAAATAATATTAGTGGAAAAGTAAACAAAATTTCACTTTGCTTGATATCCATAATGCTGATTATGATAACTTGCGTGTTTTCAAAATATAAGGTATTTTGCGATGTTTTTTTGATTATTTCTACTTCAAAACTTATCATATTTAAAAATAATATGTATAAATATACTAGGGTGGGTACTGATTTTGAAAAGTTCTCAGATCAAGTTCTGGTGTGGTTCCCCTTGTAGGGCATACCCATAGGGACTCTCACGCCAAATTTCAGCTCATTTGGTTGAAAACTGGCTTGTCTCAAGCGGGTTCAAGTTTACATGGGATTTACTATGGGAAATTTTGAATTTTCGTTCATTCACTCCTACAGGCCTGGAAAAAAACACGTAGAAACTTCTAGGATGGCCAGAAATGAGCGGAATCGTGTGGAGAATAACTTTCCCTAAGAGACCAGGTCGATTCGTTCAACCCCCATCGAGCTCAACGGCAATACATCCGGGGTTTTCGGGACCGAGCCACGTAGCCTAGTGGTAACGCTTCCGCCTCGTAAGCGGTAGATCGGGGTTCAAATCCCGGCTCGGACCAACACCACTGGTGATCGTTTCCCTTCTGGATTCGATTGCTTAGTAAAGGGAAGGTAGTGTATCGTCACAAACTGGACCTTATCACGACACCTTAGGGAGGTGACATATGGAATGTTAACATTAACCTTAACATGTTAACATTAGTTGAGTGAAAAACTGCTACTGAATCCGCTTTGTAAATGCCGGCCCCGATACTCTTCACGGGTGTTCCCCTCAGGAACTGGGAAAGATTTACTTACTTTCGGAACCAACGGTTTTCACCAGAAAAGCATAAAATTTTCCTTAGCATGCTATGAATGCTTGATGAACACCGCGACGCTACATGTCAAACAGCTACCACGTGGACTGGCATCGCCTAGTCTATGTTATGTAAAAATGTCCGAGGAATCCGATAAAAATATTTCCAGACATAGGCTCTTTGGTCCAGACACCGTCAAAACGGCATTTTAAAGTTTCATACGCCCTTTTCATATGTTAGGCTAGATTTTTAAAGCTTCTTACTATTTTGCTTTTAAAGGCCAACTTATCACCTTTCATTTGCGTATAAGACAATTAAAATCGGTTAAAATAGCGAGGAGTTATGATTTTTCGAAAAAAGTGGTTTTTGCGTAAATCGACGAAAATGGCAATTTTTCAGACCACACTAACACGGCGTAGGTCACCCTAATGGCTTAACCAAAAAATACGGTTCTAATTATTTCGACAAATTTTTAGCCCGATCCGAGCACTTTTGTTTTTTTCGTGGGGAATTGCTGTATATATTTATCGAAAGCATTTTTTGTCAAATACACGCGATTTCTTTTCAAATAATGCTTTTTCAAAATCTTTTCAATGCATTGCAATAAGTTATGCCAATAACATTAACATTTCCATACTCCTAAAACATTAAATTCGATGTTGTTGCTCCCAATAATACCGCTACTTCAATCGATTCGTATAAATTTCCTCCTCATCTCTTTTTGAAGTGTTATCCAATTGCTTGGATCAAAGCCGGTAGCAGCACCGTTTTCCCTTTTCAAAGAGATCTGCTCTGATCTTTGCCGAAGTGATTCATCAGCAAGTAGCTCCATAAAACTCAAAGTGTCGATTAAAATTCGCCTCACTATCGGTCGGTGTGATTTACATTACAATCTGCACACGGGGTTCGCTTCGCTCGCAATACTTCATTACGATGAAGGTGGTGCGACGAGAAGGTGGTGCAAAACAATACAAACTCGATTAAAAAGCTGTCAGCTCTTCTTTGTTTCCAGTGAGTAGTCATCTAGATCGGCGGCGACGACGTCGTCCTGCGAAACTATTCTGCGATGATTATCGAGATCCACGATGGCATTTATCCTTCCAACCTAGAGGGAAAAAAAGTTCTTCGACGTCGCGGCATCCGACCGTCGATTGTATGAACAACTTTCAAAGTTTCACATTCCAGTTGACTGAGCTTGCCACTTCCGTTGGTGGCGCGCTTGTTCTCTGTCTTCGCTGAAGCTGAGTATATAGCAATCCCAACCGAGTCTACACGGTCACTGAAAATAACTGATTTTTGTTGTGAAATTTTCCCCAAATTGTTTTATTTATAAATTAATAAAAAAAAATAAGATTAAACATCTCAAAACCCTCTCAAGTACACTGCAAAATCAGAATCGAATTCAGAGCCTGCAGATTCTGGTTCGCTAATTAAATCACGATGGATTTCATTCCGAGTATTTTACGAACCTGAACGCAGAAGTGATTTCAGGAAAAAATGGCCTCTTCCAATCCACTTCACTGGAATCAATTAGGTGTAGAATAAATTATGAGTGTATCTACTTCCCGTCTGTTCATCGATCCGGCAATGGATACTTACTCGGGGGGCCGCCTGACGATGGCGTGAACGGCCACCATCTCGCGGGCGGATCCTTTTCCACGGGATGAACTTGATTCGGCTATAGCTTCCGGTTGCGCTCGAGGGCATCATCAAGCGACGCCAACGCTGAATGCCAACAGCGAGCGGGATGGCTCTCGATTGGTGGCTGGGTTTGAATAGGAAATTTATCACCCATGAAGCGTGAAAGGAAAGATTTTTGTTCGCGACAAAAAAAGTGAGCAATGATGCAAGATTTACTTTGTATTCTTCTTGTGAGAACTTGGAAGTATCTTAAATGCAGTTTCTCCTACAATTCATGTTAGGCTTCATCCATAAAGTACGTTACGCTAAAATCAGCCAAAATCCCCCCCCCCTCCCTTTTTGTCACGCTTTTCCTATACTTTTAACATACAATGTCACGCTTGCTTATTTTGGGGGCTAATCATAAGAATTTTTTGAAAAACATCGCAATCCTCGACAAATAAATAAATAAAAATCGGATTTGATACAATGCACTGTTTTCAGGTTAAAAGTAGTTATAGGTAAACATTTTTGATTAATTTCGTTTTTTTGTGCTTCTTAAAAATACTTCTTGAAAAATTGCTTCTAAATTTTCCTACAATTTTTCTTTGGACCTTTGAAAATCGGGCTACCCATTAGTTTCTGAGAAACAGCCTCACAAAGCCTGTGAATCAATGAAAATGAAGTTTTGTAAGTGCCACCAAATTATCCTATAATTTTCAAATAACGATATCGCGGAAACTATTGGTCCGATTGTTAAAAAAGGAAATTTTGCTAATGAAAACTTTTCAAAATATTCTGATCTCTTCAATAAAAATATTTCAAAAAATATAATTTGGTCAGAACTATTAAATTAGGAAAATTATCTGTTTGTAAACCTTTTGAAACAAAATAACAAAATGATCTACGGGCTTGCTGCAAAAAATGTTATAAAATGTGACATTTTCTTCAGCAAATCCACTGTTGCAGATTTTGAAATATTTTTTACCTTTGGGTGTTTGAATAATGATTTTTGGAAACTATTGAAAGTTTCCCCAAAAAATATTGAGAAATTATGTTTGGTTTTTTTGATAATTTTGATAAAAAGGTGCAGGTGGTTATGTTCTACATGACCAATATGACAAAGAACTTTGTACAAAACTCTAAAAATCATGCTATTTTTATTTTTTCTTATTTTTTTTAATTCTTTGCCTATTTATTTAATCCTGAATAATTAATTCTAATTAAATTTATTCAATCAATGGCACCGGTAGAACATTCCCTCAGGGCCATGGCCACTCCGGGTGTGGCCAATCCTGTCAAAATGGCAATTTTAATCACCAGTATCAAAAACCATGAATTTTGATACCCATATTGCCCCAAGTCGTATGGTTCGATAAATGTCCCCCGGTAAAACCTTCCCTCAGGGCAATGGCCACTCCGGGTGTGGCCAATCCTGTCAAAATGGCCATTTTCATCACCAGTATCAATAACCATGAATTTTGATACCCATATTGCCCCAAGTCGTATGGTTCGATAAATGTCCTCCCGGTAGAACATTCCCTCAGGGCCATGGCCACTCCGGGTGTGGCCAATCCTGTCAAAATGGCAATTTTAATCACCAGTATCAAAAACCATGAATTTTGATACCCATATTGCCCCAAGTCGTATGGTTCGATAAATGTCCCCCGGTAAAACCTTCCCTCAGGGCCATGGCCACTCCGGGTGTGGCAAATCCTGTCAAAATGGCCATTTTCATCACCAGTATCAAAAACCATGAATTTTGATACCCATATTGCCCCAAGTCGTATGGTTCGATAAATGTCCTCCCGGTAGAACCTTCCCTCAGGGCCATGGCCACTCCGGGTGTGGCAAATCCTGTCAAAATGGCCATTTTCATCACCAGTATCAAAAACCATGAATTTTGATACCCATATTGCCCCAAGTCGTATGGTTCGATAAATGTCCTACCGGTAGAACCTTCCCTCAGGGCCATGGCCACTCCGGGTGTGGCAAATCCTGTCAAAATGGCCATTTTCATCACCAGTATCAAAAACCATGAATTTTGATACCCATATTGCCCCAAGTCGTATGGTTCGATAAATGTCCCCCGGTAGAACCTTCCCTCAGGGCCATGGCCACTCCGGGTGTGGCAAATCCTGTCAAAATGGCCATTTTCATCACCAGTATCAAAAACCATGAATTTTGATACCCATATTGCCCCAAGTCGTATGGTTCGATAAATGTCCCCCGGTAAAACCTTCCCTCAGGGCAATGGCCACTCCGGGTGTGGCCAATCCTGTCAAAATGGCCATTTTCATCACCAGTATCAATAACCATGAATTTTGATACCCATATTGCCCCAAGTCGTATGGTTCGATAAATGTCCTCCCGGTAGAACATTCCCTCAGGGCCATGGCCACTCCGGGTGTGGCCAATCCTGTCAAAATGGCAATTTTAATCACCAGTATCAAAAACCATGAATTTTGATACCCATATTGCCCCAAGTCGTATGGTTCGATAAATGTCCCCCGGTAAAACCTTCCCTCAGGGCCATGGCCACTCCGGGTGTGGCAAATCCTGTCAAAATGGCCATTTTCATCACCAGTATCAAAAACCATGAATTTTGATACCCATATTGCCCCAAGTCGTATGGTTCGATAAATGTCCTCCCGGTAGAACCTTCCCTCAGGGCCATGGCCACTCCGGGTGTGGCAAATCCTGTCAAAATGGCCATTTTCATCACCAGTATCAAAAACCATGAATTTTGATACCCATATTGCCCCAAGTCGTATGGTTCGATAAATGTCCTACCGGTAGAACCTTCCCTCAGGGCCATGGCCACTCCGGGTGTGGCAAATCCTGTCAAAATGGCCATTTTCATCACCAGTATCAAAAACCATGAATTTTGATACCCATATTGCCCCAAGTCGTATGGTTCGATAAATGTCCCCCCGGTAGAACCTTCCCTCAGGGCCATGGCCACTCCGGGTGTGGCCAATCCTGTCAAAATGCCATTTTCATCACCAGTATCAAAAACCATGAATTTTGATACCCATATTGCCCCAAGTCGAATGGTTCGATAAATGTCCCCCCGGTAGAACCTTCCCTCAGGGCCATGGCCACTCCGGGTGTGGCAAATCCTGTCAAAATGGCCATTTTCATCACCAGTATCAAAAACCATGAATTTTGATACCCATATTGCCCCAAGTCGTATGGTTCGATAAATGTCCCCCCGGTAGAACCTTCCCTCAGGGCCATGGCCACTCCGGGTGTGGCCAATCCTGTCAAAATGCCATTTTCATCACCAGTATCAAAAACCATGAATTTTGATACCCATATTGCCCCAAGTCGAATGGTTCGATAAATGTCCCCCCGGTAGAACCTTCCCTCAGGGCCATGGCCACTCCGGGTGTGGCCAATATCCTACCAGTTTGGTCCCAACCCCATTGCCTTGAATCATTCTGGTTTCCGAGTGACCGTTCTAAAAATGTTCTTTAGAACAGAATTCCTCCCAAGTTGGTGCACAACCTGTGTCTTTCAATGTGTGTATGTGTGTGTGAGCAATAAAATTACCACCGTCGATCCGTCTCTGACGGATTTTCGGTCAAAACTATCTGTTCAGAGGCTATCTGTTAGCTTATATAGTCCGCATGAAATGTGGCAACATTGTGCAAATTTTGCCTCGGCTCCTGCTTTCTTGGAACTGTCACGCGAGAATGTTGCACCATTGTTGCCACATTTCATGCGAACTATATAAGCTAACAGATAGCCTCTGAACAGTTAGTTTTGACCGAAAATCCGTCAGAGACGGATCGACGGTGGTAATTTTATTGCTCACACACACGTACACACATTGAAAGATATAGGTTGTGCACCAACTTGGGAGGAATTCTGTTCTAATGAACATTTTTAGAACGGTCACTCGGAAACCAGAATGATTCAAGGCAATGGGGTTGGGACCAGACTGGTAGGATATTGGCCTCACCCTTGGGGCAATATGGGTATCAAAATTCATGGTTTTTGATACTGGTAATGAAAATGGCCATTTTGATAGGATTGGCCACACCCGGAGTGGCCATTGCACAGTGTTCGGAATGGCAAAATTAAGTGGAATAAATTGATAACTATTTTATTTGACGTCCTAGCCAAATGGTGTCTTCGGAAGAGTTGTTGTACTTGATAAGGGCTATCTTTTGAAGTTATTGACATACAGGGTGACGACCTTCCAGGGTGTCAACCATAATTAACTTTGTTGGATGACGTTGTAGGGCTTTGGTGTCTTGGGCAAAGTTGTAGAGGAGAAAAATTCATGAAGGTTGGTCGAAGGCGCCAAATTTGGAGCTCTTAATCTACTCGAGATATACGCCAGTTTTGCAAAAATGGTCCAAAAAGCACTTTTTTGTGATAACTTAAAATGTTAGCGTTTTAGCGGCCTACTATGTTCTGAAGAGTTGTTTATGACATAAAATTATACATCTTTGCCGAAAAGAGCAAAATGTTTTGAGCCTTTATTGAGGAGTTATAACCATTTTTAAGAGATTTTGAGCATATTTTCAAGTTGCAATGTTTTAAAATGGTTCATTTTGGCGCAAAACCGAACAATGCACCTGAAAGTACACACTTTCAACTACATTTCCTGAAAATATCTCCGTGTATATATTTTTAGATATCTCAATTTGAATTTGCCGATTTTTAATCAATTTATTTATAAATGTTATTAGAAATCATAATGAATACATGGTGAAAATCGGTAAATTGAAGGGTAAATTGATCGATTTTTATGGAAATTACATTGTCCATGAAAAAAAAAATACGGACCGAGCCAAGTAGCCCAGTGGTAACGCTTCCGCCTCGTAAGCGGTAGATCGGGGTTCAAATCCCGGCTCGGACCAACACAACTGGTGATCTTTTCCCTTCTGGAATCGATTGCTTAGTAAAGGGAAGGTAGTGTATCGTCACAAACTGGACCTTATCACGACACCTTAGGAAGACAACCTATGGAATGTTAACATTAACCTTAACATGTTAACATTAAGTTGAATAATAAACTGTCACTGAATCCGCTTTGTAAATGCCGGCCCCGATACTCTTCACGGGTGTTCCCCTCAGAAACAGGGAAAGAAAAAAAATGAAAAAATACGACAACCTTTCCAGAGTGACCACATATAAAAAGAAAAAACTTAATTTTAAATACGAACAATTATTTAAAATTTTCACTTACATTATTTTTGGGAAAAACATGTATTTATTCATAATTTTAAAATGTGTATCATAATTTTAAGCATGAACAATGTTTTATTGCGGGCGTCAATAATTAGAGTTCACGTGCGGTGATACGACCGCAAGATAATGGTCGCATGACAGCCGCAAGACAACCGCAGAACAAATTTTTGGCTGTTGTCAAAGGTTGCCTGGAGTTTTGAGCTGACTTTTTGGAAAATATTGAAAACAAACCAAGTTTACAGCCAAATCAACCATAATTTCAGTTCAACTTGCTGATTTTTACACTGCGGTAATAAGGCGGCAATAGTCTCCTATCACTCACAGCGAAGGAAAAACGTGATTTTATCTCGCAATAAGCAATATTAAAATCGATCAATTTACCCTTTCAATTTACCGATTATTACCACGTTTCAATAAGATTCCGCTTAAAAATTATAAATAAATTGATCAAATACCGTCAAATTCAAATTGAGATATAGTGGACTCTCTCATTGTCGATATTGAAGGGACCGTCGAGAGCAGGAGTTATGAAATTGTAGAACAAAAAATCAAAGCAATCTATTTGAAGGGACTGAAAAATTTATTGACAGCTGGAGTAATTCTGATATCGAGAAGATCGACAACGAGAGAGTCCACTGTATCTCTAAATCGACACCGATAGACACGGAGATATTTTCAGAAAATGTAGTTGAAAGTGTGTACTTTCATGTGCATTGTTCGGTTTTGCGCCAAAATTCGCCATTTCGAAAACATTGCAACTTAAAAATATGCTCAAAATCACTTAAAAATGGTTATAACTCCTCAATAAAGGCTCACAACATTTTGCTGTCTTGGGCAAAGATGTGTAATTTTATGTCATAAACAACTCTTCAGAACATAGTAGGCCGCTAAAATGCTAACATTTCAAGTTATCACAAAAAGTGCTTTTTTTACCATTTTTGCAAAAATGACGTAGTAGATTAAGAGCTACAAATTTGGCGCCTTTGACAAACTTTCATGAAATTTTCTCCTCTACAACTTTGCGCAATACACCAAAGCCCTACAACGTCATCCAACAGAGTTAGTTTTTGGTTGACATCCTGGAAGGTCGTCACCCTGTATGTCAATAACTTCAAAAGATAGCCCTTATCAAGTACAACAACTCTTCCGAAGACACCATTTGGCTAGGAGGTCAAATAAAGGAGTAATCAATTTATTCAAATGCCCTGAGGGAAGGTTTTATCGGGGGGATATTTATCGAACCATATAAATTGGGGCAATATGGGTATCAAAATTCAAAGTTTTTGATACTGGTAATGAAAATGGACATTTTGGCAGGATTGGCCTCAACCGAAGTGGCCATGGCCCTGGGGAAGGTTCTACCGGGGACATTTATCGAACCATACGACTTGGGACGGTACCAAAAACCATGAATTTTGATACCCATATTGCCCCAAGTCGTATGGTACGACAAATAACCCCCCGGTAGAACCTTCCCTCAGGGCTATGGCCACTCCGGGTGTGGCCAACCCTGTCAAAATAACCATTTTCATTACCAGTATCAAAAACCATAAATTTTGATACCCATATTGCCCCAAGTCGTATGGTTCGATAAATGTCCCCCCGGTAGAACCTTCCCTCAGGGCCATGTCAGGGCCTGTCAAAATGGCCATTTTCATTACCAGTATCAAAAACCATGAATTTTGATACCCATATTGCCCCAAGTCGTATGGTTCGACAAATCTCCCCCCGGTAGAACCTTCCCTCAGGGCCATATCAAAATGGCCATTTTCATCACCAGTATCAAAAACCATGAGTTTTGACACCCATATTGCCCCAAGTCGTATGGTTCGATAAATGTCCCCCGGTAGAACCTTCCCTCAAGGCCATGGCCACTCCGGGTGTGGCCAATCCTGTCAAAATGGCCATTTTCATTACCAGTATCAAAAACCATGAATTTTGATACCCATATTGCCCCAAGTCGTATGATTCGACAAATGTCCCCCCGGTAGAACCTTCCCTCAGGGCCATGGCCACTCCGGGTGTGGCCTATCCTGTCAAAATGGCCATTTTCATCACCAGTATCAAAAACCATGAATTTTGATACCCATATTGCCCCAAGTCGTATGGTCCGATAAATGTCCCCCCGGTAGAACCTTCCCTCAGGGCCATGGCCACTCCGGGTGTGGCCAATCCTGTCAAAATGGCAATTTTAATCACCAGTATCAATAACCATGAATTTTGATACCCATATTGCCCCAAGTCGTATGGTTCGATAAATGTCCCCCCGGTAAAACCTTCCCTCAGGGCCATGGCCACTCCGGGTGTGGCCAATCCTGTCAAAATGGCAATTTTCATCACCAGTATCAAAAACCATGAGTTTTGACACCCATATTGCCCCAAGTCGTATGGTTCGATAAATGTCCCCCCGGTAGAACCTTTCCTCAGGGCCATGGCCACTCCGGGTGTGGCCAATCCTGTCAAAATAACCATTTTCATTACCAGTATCAAAAATCATGAATTTTGATACCCATATTGTCCCAAGTCGTATGGTTCGATAAATGTCCCCCCGGTAGAACCTTCCCTCAGGGTCATGGCCACTCCGGGTGTGGCCAATCCTGTCTAAATAACCATTTTCATTACCAGTATCAAAAACCATGAATTTTGATACCCATATTGCCCCAAGTCGTATGGTCCGATAAATGTCCCCCCGGTAGAACCTTCCCTCAGGGCCATGGCCTGTCTGGGTGTGGCCAATCCTGTCAAAATGGCAATTTTAATCACCAGTATCAAAAACCATGAATTTTGATACCCATATTGCCCCAAGTCGTATGGTCCGATAAATGTCCCCCCGGTAGAACCTTCCCTCAGGGCCATGGCCACTCCGGGTGTGACCAATCCTGTCAAAATGGCCATTTTCATCACCAGTATCAAAAACCATGAATTTTGATACCCATATTGCCCCAAGTCGTATGGTTCAATAAATGTCCCCCGGTAGGACCTTCCTCAGGGCCATGGCCACTCCGGGTGTGGCCAATCCTGTCAAAATGGCCATTTTCATCACCAGTATCAAAACCATGAATTTTGATACCCATATTGCCCCAAGTCGTATGGTTCGATAAATGTCCCCCGGTAGAACCTTCCTCAGGGCCATGGCCACTCCGGGTGTGGCCAATCCTGTCAAAATGCCATTTTCATCACCAGTATCAAAACCATGAATTTTGATACCCATATTGCCCCAAGTCGAATGGTTCGATAAATGTCCCCCGGTAGAACCTTCCTCAGGGCCATGGCCACTCCGGGTGTGGCCAATATCCTACCAGTTTGGTCCCAACCCCATTGCCTTGAATCATTCTGGTTTCCGAGTGACCGTTCTAAAAATGTTCTTTAGAACAGAATTCCTCCCAAGTTGGTGCACAACCTGTGTCTTTCAATGTGTGTATGTGTGTGTGAGCAATAAAATTACCACCGTCGATCCGTCTCTGACGGATTTTCGGTCAAAACTATCTGTTCAGAGGCTATCTGTTAGCTTATATAGTCCGCATGAAATGTGGCAACATGGTGCAAATTTTGCCTGCTTTCTTGGAACTGTCACGCGAGAATGTTGCACCATTGTTGCCACACTTCATTCGTTGCTGACCCCTTCCGCAGTACCAAGCATGCAACATTTTCGTAACGCGCGACATTTTTCGTTTTTCTGGATTGACACCTCACCAGAATAGAGCCCTTAGAACAAAGTTCTTTGTCAAAATTGCTCCGTTTTCGAGTTAAAGCCATATATTGTTTGAAATTTTCAGAAAAGGGTACGTTTATCTCTGAATTCTTTCTTGGACGCCTTTGGAGCGGCCGTGGCTGACTGGTTACGGTGTTCGCTTTGTAAGCGAATGGTTCTGGGTTCGATTCCCATCTGCTCCCAACTAGAAAGTTAAGAACACATAAAATTTGAAATGATGAATATGAACGAAAAATCAAAGTCGCTCGAGGCGGGGTTCGATCCTCCGTCCTTTGGATTGGTAAACAAAATTGCTAACCACTAGGCCATGACGACTTGGTGAGCGTAGACTGGAATTAGGAATACTGTTACAGAGAGCGAGTTGTGGCGCTATAACCTCGGCAAATAGTGTCCAGGGCATTCGTGGAAATACAAGTCCCATCCCAGAGGGTCCCGGAGTACCAAACCTTCTTAGCATGGTGCTCCCAACGAATACAACCAAATCTCGGAGCGTATGGAGGAGTGTCCCCACGCTTCTTCCTTCCTTGTCGATTCAGAATTGTGTTGTTGTTCGAACACTCAGTGCTCAAACTCAACCCAATTACGAGTCATCTCTGCGATACGGCTTTACGCAGTAGGCCTGGCCGCTTTAACGCTTGTGATGTTTCAATGCATTCTAATGCAATGGCGCACTACAAATGTTAATAACCCAAGTAACAATTTAAGTTTTTTTACTTTCTTAAAGATAGATTCAAGTTATCTTAGCCAAAAATTATCATAAAGCCAAACTATCTCCAGAACAACAATAAATCAGCGTTAAACCTGAGTTAAGAGCAAAGTGGACTATTTTAGGAGGTTATCGAGAGCGTTTATGCGGAGTAATTAAAAACTAAACAACTTTGACGTTGATTCTCACAATACTCTGCAAATGCTCTTTATTGCTATTCTAAAACTTATTCTAAAGCTTCGAAAATTTATAACATCATAGAAGAGATCTTCAGGACTGTAATAAAGTAAACTTAAACTTATTTGCTCTCGTTGATGATAAAAAAGATTTGTCGAAGAAAAACCAGTTCTGAATTTTATTTCGTGAAATCAATTTAATCTTTTCGAAATTAATTCACAAATGGCCGATGAACATAAGCTTACACCGATAATTATATTATATTAACCAAATAAATATAACTGTGACTTTACGCAGCCATTTTTATCGTAAAATTCTTGCCATAAAAATTTCACTGATCAATTTTCTTAGATGCCTCGAAAAAATATGCATCGAAGGTATGAATCTTTCAAAATTACTATGATTTGTAATTTTTAATGGAACAATTATTTCTACATCAGCAGAAAAATCAACATGGCTTCCGTTTTTTGCCGTTATTTTTTCATGTTAATATGGCTGATCTCATCAAATCTATTCTCTCTTACTCAAAGCAGTTATTAGAGCTATGTTTCTTGAGAAGCTCTTGTTCAAGATTAAGTAAGAACATATAGACTGCAGTAAGCTTTAATGCGGTTTTATCGCAGAGTAAAACGCGTAGTAATGCGACCGTAGCGCATGCACATATTTGTTTGCAGGAGGTAGATCCGAAAAAGATTTGGAAATGCTTTTTTGTCGTTGGATTAAAACAATGGTGTTAATTATTTTCCAAATCATTTTATTTATTCGTTTAACGGCCGTGACTTTTGAAGAAAACACTGATCTCGCACTTGAATCTAAACGTAAGGACGGGTACCGGACACGGATTCACCGGCAGGTTGGTGTTTTGCTCGCACCTTATTCGGCAGCCTTGACGAGAGCCTTGGCCACTTCAACGGCAATTCAGCCTCGGCGCGTTCCACATCAGTAGAGGCCGACGAAAGTTTGCTCTGAGCGCCGGACAGGAGCTCGCGGCACGCATCGGCATCCAGATCCTCAACCGGGTGGGCTTCTTCGGCCAGCACCTGTCGAAAAAAAATCACAGGGAAAAATAACGTTGAAATAACGAACATTTTGAGTCACAGTAATCGACACGAAACCAACAAAAAACACTAGCACTCTGCGGGACATTTTTTCCAATCTCGAAACGCCTAATTCTGGTCCGGATGCGTCGTGCCGATTTTGCGTGTCGGAGAGGTTATGCAACAGGCCGTCAGGGCAGTCGGAAGCCGGAAGATAACATAATTTTGGCCATGCATTCTAAATGGCGAAATTAGCTTGCACTTGATCGCGTATACCTTGCCGAAGGTGCTATTCATTACGTCCACGCTGGATCCAGTAATTAACGAAATATTTTACGTGATTCCCGGGTTTTTGAACTTTGGTGATCGGTTCTTGTCACTAAACTGACTGACTGTACGAATATTTAGTGATTTGACAGATCAAGTTCAAAGACTCTTGAATTATGCTTTCATTAAACGGAGAAGTTTTAGTTCAGTTTTAAGGCAGTTTTGGCAATGTAAAATGGTCTTAAAAATAACCTCTCTGGGATAACTTCAAGTCAAACAACGAAGAGTGACATAAAACTATGTGTCATGCTTCTAAAGTGCTCTTGAAGATATTTTTAAGAGGTTTCTTTCGTAAATCTTGAAAGTTTTGTTCAATATCATCACAACACCGAGTAGCAAATTTTAAATCTTTTATAAAACCTGCTAAGAAGTAGAAGCATTTTGCTTGTTACTTGGGAAATGACAAGAAGAGTGCTAGGCGTTATCTAACCTAAGGCACTCTCCAGGATCCCTTCGAAAGATTGGCTGCGCTAGGGTCTGATTAGATTAGATTAGATTAGATTAGATTAGAATTCTTTCTTGGACGCCTTTGTTAATTTTGAATTTTGTGACCAGTGATCGAAAAGTATTTAAAAATCCAATAAAAAAGTGTGTCCATAAATTTATTGATATTTTGCCAATTGTTGACAGTAACATAATTCTAATTATGTGAAACTACCTATTTTCTCATACAAAAATCAAAAATCAAATTATTCGCTCTACAGCATTGCCTTGGCGTTCTCGATTGCGAGATTCCTACTCGAAGCTAGGTGTTCGAAGGCTTGATTGTTGAGGCAATTGCAAACCTCTTTTTACACCTAAGCTCCCATCCACCCCGGGATTCGAACTGACGACCTTTGGATTGTTAGTCCAACTGCCTACCAGCGACTCCACCGAGGCAGGACCCAGGGAGACGACTCCTACACCTGGACTGAGCTAACGACCTAACCTCAAGGTTTGTCCGGGGCCAACATTTACTTCCCCGTCCGACGGAAGGCGTGATCAGACAAATCTCGTCTCAAAATTTTCCACCGGGACCTTCTGGGATCGAACCCAGGGTGAGAGGCAATCACGCTTACCCTACACCACGGTCCCGGCACAGCCCACAAAAAAAAATATTATGGGCGTTAAATTTCAAATAAAGCATTTTTAATTTTCCAGGTAAACGCGTTTATTTTAACATGGCAAGAGGTAGTTTTCTTTAATCCTCTTTAGAAAACTACACGTAATTAACGTTGAGCAGGAGGTGGATACCCCCCCCCCCCCTCCGTTCATTTGACAACAGTTCAGTGTACAAAGAATTTTTTTTTCGGAACTAAGAACTTTAAATTCAAACAGCTCTAGCAAAACAATGCTAAAGGACCGTTGTGGGGTTGCAAACAAATAGTGAATCCCTTTCATTCTCGATGTAAACAACCTCTAGTGTGAGCAAGATACACTCTTTGTTTACAAACCCACTTCTCTACCAAATTCAGTATGATTCCATACCTTAATGTTTGTAATTAATTCGGTTTATTTTTTGCAAAAGAATCTTTAACCTATCACCTAATTTATGCCAATTGGGTCCTAACATTAGCTTAAATTTGTGATATTATTGTGTTACTTTCCAGGGACGAAAATGACACATTTTGGTTGATAAGGTCGTAAATGTTTTATATTTATTCGTGTCGTCCTTGCTCAAAATTTAGATTTATTGATTCTATCATCAATCGCAGCTCGATAATCAAAAACAAATGTTTATCATATCGACGCTTTCATGCTAGCTTGTCATTTGTCGCTTTTTGAAGTTCCGAGAAAACCAAGTATTAATGTTTGATCCTGAAGTTTGGTTGAATTTGGTCGCCGGAGTCCCGAGTTATAATTAAAAATAATTACGGTAGTCGGGCATGTACGTGTGACAAACTGCTTCTGACTTAATTCCGTTTGGCTAGTTGTTGCACTTGCAGCAATTTTCAGAGTGCGTCTAGTTAGCACGACAAGATTGAAACTTCTTTCATAAGAAGAGTGACAACAATGCGCGGAGTTTTTTTTTTTTATTGAATATCTCAGGATCGAAATTTGGGAAAAGGAACTCAATTTACCCCAAAATGCAGGTGTGACATGATAGCACGACAACGACGATATCTTAAGTTTATGTTTTTAATTTTGTAAAATTCACTGATTTTCATATTTAAATAAAAACACTGATTCTCACTCTGTTGCAACAGCACGGAGTGACTGATGTGGCAAGTTTGACAAAATAATTCAATTGATTTTTAGTGTCTATTAATGAAACAACAGAAAAATCTCTCTGCTCTGTAGAATTTTTTAATGACATTATATTTAATACGTCCCAATTCCCGTGCAACCCCACATTTAATTGATTCTCCCAACCCGACGCGTTTCAGCAATAAAATTGAAAAAAAACCTTTCAAATCGATTAACAATCGCTCCTTTCAATCCCATCCATTCGTTACAGACTTTAACGACGGATCACCACCGGCAACCATCATCCGCCTTCACCATCGCCAGAGGACCCGCGGCGAACTTGAACTTGACGCTCGAAACTAGCAAACCAACTGAAGCGCGCAACCAGCGAATGGTTTAGTGTGTGTGTGTGTGTTGTTGTATTTTTAGCGAGCCGATTTGTTGCAAAACTATCGCAAGATGCAAAAAGAAGGCGTTCGGCGGCTTGTTGGAGAATTTTCGAGACGTCGTCCAAGACCGAGACGACCACGGCTCTAGAGTTCAAGCCACCCCGCCGAGGTCGAAGAATGTTTGAGGAAAAAAAATGTTGAAGAAGCTGCAGTTTGTGTGCGTGTGAGGAAAACATAAACAATTTTAAAGTTGGAATTTACGTAAGTTGGAGGATTTCCCGAACGCTCCCAACGCAGACACGTCCACCGTTGGCGACGTTCCGCGACAACACTGACGGTGGGTTTGCGAGATCAGATTCTGCAAAGCCGACAACACTACTACAACACAGAAACGCACGTTACGCGTACAAAATACAGCTGTGAAAGCCGAAGCTGGCACACCGAAGGTGTGTGTGCAAAGAACAGAGTGTAGAACACAGAGCAAACAGGTTAAGCCGAACTCGTCTTCGGGCAAATCCGTCGTCGTCGTCGTCGTGTTCGTTCTTCCGCGTGCTGCGGACACGAGTGCGGTGCAACGGACGAGAGACAGTCGGTTTAGTCGGTGGTTAGCAAGCGGTCGGTGCTGATTCATTGCCTCATTCAGCGGAAGACTGCCGCGCGACGAGCAAGTGTTTTCTCTCTCGAGGAGCAGTGCTTGAAAGGAAGAAACAACAAGGATATACACATCAACCCTCCTAAATCTCCCGTGTAAATATCAGCTGGTAGCGAGCCAAGTCAGCGGCGAACGGACTCGCGCGAATATCTGGAAGAATCGGTGCAGAAAGTTCTTGGTGCAGCAACGGTTCTTGGGATAGAAGAAGAAACCCAAAGTGCAGTGCCACAAGAAGTGAAGCATACGTAAATCAGATATTGTGTGTGTTAGGGGAAAAGAGTGTGACAAGTGAAGCGTTGAGTCGCGCGCGACAGTTGTCGAAACAATGAAACTTCGGTACCAATTACAACGTTGATTGCTAACCGCCATGGAGTGCGACAGCTGAAGCGGCAAGAACGCGCCGCGTTCAGTGTCTAGCCGAAAAGAAGGGGGGTCTTGAAAACAAAAATTTGTACACACACAAAAGTGAGAAGTGAGCAAAAAATGACGACACCGCTTCAAGTAGTGACGACGAAAAGTGAAACTCCACAATGTTAGCCGTAGACTGTCTGGTCGGTGGATTACTAGTCAGCTCGATCGGTGTGAATATCCTAGCGCTCGGGGCTTTCTGGGTCACTCCAAGTCTGCGAACGACCGCGAATCGGTTCGTGATCAACCTGCTGATTGTGAACCTGGTATGCTGCATAATTCTCGGCCCGTCGCTGCTGCTGAATGCATTTACCTCGAAATCCGGCGGTGGGGCGCATCCACCGTCGACGGTGGTGGTACTGGCCGCGACCACTGTGTCGACCTCCACCACTGCGGCGTCTTCAGCGGCGACCTCCGGAAATGTCGGCGGCGGAGGCAGCAGTCGAGGCTCTTCGACTGGGCTTCCATTTACGATCGTAGTGAACTCCACCGCGGCCAGTGACGATAGTGCTACTAGTGTACATAATAGAACCGATAGGATAGTCAAGTGCTGGAATGGCACCACCACCATCGAATGTGATACTATTTTGATAAGAAGTAATGTAAATATAGAAAATGTGCTGCACGTGAAGTCATCGCATCTGGGCGATGCCGATGACGATGATGCAACGGGCTCGAAGCTTACACTAACAAAGATAAGATGCTGGGGGCTCGACCTGGTCGTTGCCCTGGGTTCCCTGTCGGTGCTACTGGTAGTGGGGGATACCTGGTGTGCCATTACGGACCCACTGCGCTACCACTCGCGAATCTCCGAGCTCAAGGCGTGGGCCTTCATCGCGACTACCTGGCTGCTAGGAATTGCGTTCGGAATCGCTTCCGGCTTTCGCGGCGACCAGAAGAACATAACTCTCTTCAACAACCGGCTCACGAGAGCTGAAGCGGTGGCCGCTTTTGAAACTAGTCATTTAAATAGGAATCTATCCGCCACCCAGCGGGCCAGCGAAATTGGCCTAATAAATCATCTCAACATTTCGGAGGACTTGTACAACACCATCTTCTCGTACACGTACTTTGTGATTGTGATTCTGCTGCCGTTTGCGCTCGTCTGCGGCATGTACTGGCGAATATTTTCCGAGGCACGGGAGAGTGGCCAGCGGATGCGACAAAACGGGTCCTCGCCACTGCTGCAGAGCGCGCTCAACTTGGCCGCTGCCTCCGCCCAGCGACAGGCGGAAAAACAAGCCGAACAGCAGCGCCACTTAGCAGACCGTGACGGGTGCGACGGGCTCACGATGAAAATCGATAAACAGATCCACTACGAGGATGAAACCATCGTCGTGAGCAGCATTCAACCGTGTAATAGTATTAAGCAGAAAGAATCCTGCCTGAAGCCGCTGCTACAGCCATCACCGTCGCCAACTCCCGTGCACCAACCCACCAACAAGCACCAATCGGACGCAGCTGACAAGCCGACAATAGTACAAATTGCAAACAATACCACCGCCCCATCACCGCAACTCACGCCACTACCCCGGCTGAAAACGTCCATGAAGCAGGACCGCAACCATAACTGCATGTTGGCCCCACCAAACGAAGACGACGACGAGGACAACAACAACGCAGCTGCCAGCTCCGATATGCCTCGCAAGATCCGTCGCAATCACAGCAGTGCCGGTCGGCTGGTCAGCTTCAACGATGAACCCCCACGACCGGGCCTTCGCCAGGTCCACTCGACGCCCAACTTTCAGCAGTTGGCCTCGGCAGAGTTCGACCACATTGGCAACCATCACATCCTGTCGCTGCCGGCCGTCCACGTCCCGCCCAAGGCGCTCAGCTACATGACATCGATCCGACATCGACTCTCGAACGCGTCCTCGCTGTTCAAGTACCGCGAGGAGTCCCGCGCCGCCCGTATCAGTATTCTGGTGATAATCATGTTCCTGGTGTCGTACCTCCCGTACGGCATCCTGGTGCTCATGCAGGGCCACGTTGACCTGTTCCTGGTCTCGGACCAAGCCCTCCTAGCCATCTTCACAGTGGTCATCGCGAACCTCAGCTCCCCGTTCATCTTCGCGTACCGCAACAAGCGGGTCCGCCGTGGCGCCCGCCGCCTGCTCGGCATCGACAAGAAGACCAACGAGCGCCTCCAGAAGCTCACCAGCAGCAACACCCACTTCAACAACAACAACTACAACGCCAACATCAGCTTTCACAACGTGCAGGCGGCTGGCGGCGGTCCGGACGACGGCCACCACAAGTGCCACAAGGTGCGCATCGCCGCCGCGGCCGCCAACGCCGGGATGCTGTCCCGGAGCAACAGCTCGTGCAAGTACCTGACGCCGAACCACGCGGCCGCCGTCGCCGTCGCGAACGGGTTCATCGTCGAGTTCGAGCGGTACCCGTCGGACGAGCTCAACAGCCTGTGCATCCAGAAGAAGTCGATCCTGAAACGCGTCTGTGATAGCTCGCGCAAGTGGGGCTGCAACTTTGCCGCAAACTCGTGCACCAGCAACGACGGCGAGCAGACCGAGGTGTAACTCTGTAAGGGATCGCTAGATTAAGAGGGTGTTGTATGGTTTAAGACTTCTTTGTGCCACTCGTCAGCTGACCCAATCAACGTCGCTCGTGATTTGATTGATGCGAAATAGGCGCGGCAAAACAAACGGAAGATGATGCTCTTGGAAACGGGAATCGTACGTAGATTGGCTGATAGCGGGATTGTTTTGAAATAATCAAGTCGTAAAAATAGATTCAAATCTTTAGCTGAAAGTGAAACTGATCAATAGTTGTGATTTTGTTGTCAGCTCACTCACGTGCTTAGAAAAATGCTTGAAATTTAAATCTTTAGCAGTCAAATCTTTAATATTGATCTCATGCAGTGCTGCAAAAATTGCGAGCAATTTTTTTGGAATCAGTTTATCAAATGAATTTACCTGAAAAACGAGTATGTTCATGGCACCGTGTAGCGGGGAAAACAAACAGCTGTCAATTTAATAAAAAACACCAAGTTCATTTGATAACTTTCTGTTGACTCATTGTCAGTCTAAGTTTTAGCAAATGTCAACCTGATTTATTTATGGGGAAGAAGGATCAAATCCGGAGAAAGATCCGGCAGCAATTTGTACGAATTTGACGTTTGCTGAGGGTGCTGAAAAGTTTGATTATGTTTTGCTTGCAAAAGACAATATGTCAGTCAACATATTTCACAGGACTTTGACAGCTCGAGTTCTATCATTGCTAGTTTCAAGACACTGTGACGAGAAGTTCTTAATTTTTGGGTTAAATTATATTTGTTTTCACTGGGCCTTGAAAGCCTTGTGATTTACTTATAAAAGATGGATCCTGGATTAGTATAATATAAGGCCGAATTTTTTATTTTATATCTCTTGTAATTGAAAAGTTCTAAATTGCTCACTCCGACACTTTCACAGACTACAAGAACGTGATATCATGTAGTTACAGCGTCCAAGAAAGCTCAACCCTCGATTCCTGGCAGCGGCATTTCCTTGGCCTCGACCTAAGGCCACCCCAAATGAGAGGAAATTTCCCAGCCCGGCTGCTGTATTTACATAAAAGTCGCATTAATTCCGAGAGCGCGATGCTAATTTTCGTTCCCAAAGCCGGCCGGTCTAGTACTAATGGGCGATTCTCTCTTCGCCCCCAGGGGGGTTGGTGGTTTCGATCCAAAACCGGACCCCGGCCACGCCAGGGGAACGTGTTTCTTTAGTTTATTTTTTGCTCACCAGGGCAATTACTATCCAATGGTGTCTGTACCTTCGTCGAGAGATAAGCCCCGTGCAATCTGAGACTTGTGTTCTTTTACAATATGGTGAACCCCCCACCGTGGTCCTAGACAGGTCGGGGATTTGCCCCCGAAGACGTTGCTTGATAAACACGAACATGTTTAAGATTTTCAAGTGTGGTGAAAAATGTCTTGAGTCATCTGTTCAAAAAATTCAGAATCTTCCAGAAACCAAAGAAGACCAACCTGTCCGACACTGCAATTCCTCGTCCGATTGTCACCGAAACATGACACCTTGATGTCTGTCTCATTACGGTACGTGAGCTATTGGCGCCAAACCCGGTGCCCTTAGCCGCTCAAACTCGTTGAGGTAACTCTAAAATGGCACAATTTGCTGATAACGAGACGCGCGAATTTTTCGGTGTCACTAACGACAAGTCGTCGCGATTATGCCTTGTAGACGCATGTACTCCATGCTTCATGTAATGGCCATGAAAGATCCTCAAAACTCGTTTTTTTCGTTGTTTTTCATGACTTCATGAACCAAATCTGATCAAATTCCATGACCAAATTTATAATAGTACGATGAACAAAACTAATTTGTTATTGTTTACAGATAATTTGTTTGTTTTTGTTTATCCAAACACCATTCTGCAAACGTCTACAAAGCACAGTCACAACGAAGTATTGTCGCGTAACGAGCCCCGATGAATTTGGCACGTGCGACTTCTGGCCCTTGCTGAATGCGACTTTCCGGCAGGCAGGCAGTGTCTTGAACGTTATTATTTCGCTCCATTTCGCAGTGCCGCCGGGTTGACTCTATTCCGGTTATGCTAATGTCAAGAACCGTATCGCCTCCGGCGGTGCCAGCTGTGGACCGATTTTGAAGACATTTTGCTGGTTTGAACTGTCAAAAATTAGAACAATAACCTTTTAAAAGGTTTGGCAACACTGTTCGCGAACTGTCAAACTTTACACCTCCAAACTTTTCCAAACACTCTTAAGCGGTGTCACGTCTTGAATCCCACTCTATGCCTCTAAAGCTGTTACAGGGCAATCGGATCCAATACTGCAAATTTTAAAGAAACTAGACTTTATCCACAAAGATGTGATCGCAGCGCGCCATAAGGTCGTTCTCCAACCGCCGACGGTGACGGTATTGGTGCGGCTAAAAATAGCAATTCCCCCACTAGATTCGGAGGGAACCCGTCGGAGATTCTGCAGTCAGCCAATGTGGCCAACCAGACAGTGTTGATGTCAGTGAGCGCGCGGGAATATTTACAATTTTTCATTGAAATTTTCCGCGGTTTACTTTTTTTCGCGTCAATCACGCCCGAGCAAGAGCAGAATTACTAAACAAAATCAATCTCTTCCGTGACAAACGTGACGACGCCGCCGCCGGCGTCCAAATTGCGACCTAATTGCGAGCACAGGACGCGTTGGAGGAGTTTGGAGTACACCCAAGGGGGAAAAGTGTGACGAAAAGTGTCACTTAGCATTTGGGCCTATTTTTGGTCGGTTTTTTCTCACGCACACTATTAAGCGTTGTTTTGGTTTCGCAGGTTGCGTGAGCATGATGCAGTTAGGTTTACGACATGACGTCATTTGACAGGTCGTGTGAACAAAATGTAAACAATGCGCGCGAGCTGTCAAAATTCTAACCTCTCAAACAGGTCGGCGTAAAACATTATTAATGACAGTTGTCATAATGTTGTGTCAGTTGTAAAATTTTCCTACAGTGGAACTTTAATAGGTTGACAGAAATGCGTCGTTTAATATGACAATACTATCAACCAGTTTGTTTTCATTTTCTTGTTCTTGGAAATAATGTTGGTTGACATTTGGTTTTAAACTGATTCGAGTTTTAGGTTAAAAAACACTTTCACTGTTTACATGGACTTAGCCAAGTTCGATACCGCCATCAATATAGTTTGATGAAATTAACAAAAGTCGACCAAGACAATGTAAACAATGCAGACGAGTTGTCAAATGACGTCAAAACTTCACTGTCAAAACGTGGAGGTGCGCATTAAAAAACAAAAAAATCTAAAAATCCAGCCCATGTTTTTGAACACTTGAAAACCTGCGAGGATGTTTACCTTCCTCAACTGATTACACGCGTTCGGTTCCACGTGAAAGTAAACACGAAGCCCGATGACGGGACTCTTTTGACGTCAATTGTCGAAACCACCACCACGTTGGTAGGTTCTTGTGCCCGGACAATGTGCATGGTAAATATCCAAGTCCCAAGTGCTGTCACCTCGCAAGGAAATGCCCGCGTCCGATTGCTGCTTTGCATAATCGATTCCGACGCCCCGCATCCTCCACCGTGCCGGGGAGGTGAACAAGAAAATAAACTTCTTGATTAAGGGAGCGGGTTTGGCAACAGCAAAAAAAGAGTAAAATAAATTCTGTTTAAGTTTTACCCCCCGGGTGATAAAACACAAACAGAAAGTGAGTAATTCTCGTCGTGAGGGTTCAGTTGGTTGATTCTTTTCGCTAACGACAGCCAAAAATTGTAGGAGAAGAATCTCGTTTGTCTTGATGCAGACATACACACTCATATTGTGTGCTAGAAATAAATCATAACCTAGAAGCGCCCACCTGCAGCAATTATAACGGCATATACAACGTGCTTACTTGTCACAAGTTCTTTGAAAAAATAAATTTGATCAGCAGAGCCACTGACAGCTGTCAAGAGTTTGCGGACTTACTCGGACATCGACCAACAAAGTGATTGAAATGTCAGCATCAGTGTCAAACTAGTCAACCGGAATTGACAGAATAAACATTTTGACGTTCTGGCTCACAATTTAAGCAGGTATTAGACTATGACAATCAAACAAACTCGCACTTTTTCGTGTTTGACAGTTTGCCGCAAACTACTCAAAATGTATGCAGGCTGACGTCTCTGCAAACAAATGCAGGCGACCTATGCCAAAAGTACGGGTTTTTTTTGTCATAGTCATACCTGCTTTACAATAAGCCGCTGTTGTTCCAAAATGCGACAAGACAGCACACGGTTGGCCACCACCAGCCACTGTGGCCACACTGCCAAAATTAGCTCGCTAGACGACTGACCGTTACAGTAGATTCTTGTAACGCTGAACAACGCGATTATTCTTCCGCCTGCGCAAGATTTTGTAAGTAGATGCGGACAGCGACCGGTTCCCATCCGAAGGTCGCCCAAGTTTGTGGTGGTGGTGCGATCTCTTTATCACCGATTTTAAGACAATGCGGAAATGCTTTGTTTTTTGAAATGTGACTTAATTATCTTTACACACATTTTCACTGCTGTATTGGTGCCACCTTATCTCTTTGAGATCTCTTTTACACAGTTTCAAAGCGACTAAGTTGCACTCATTTAACGTTTCATGTTCAGTAATCCAAAGATCTGGCAACCCTGCCGAGTTTTACGAATTCACACAGCTTTTCTTTCGTCGTAAGTGTTGATGAAAATTGCATCAAATCGTGGTGTTTTGAAAAACTTTCCGATCAGTCATACGTTTTGATGATCTGGCAACCCTGCCAAGAAATATCGCCACATTAGCAATCCATTCAACTTGATTAAAAGCAAACTGTTGTAGTAATAATGATGTTTGGTTTTGAGTTTTTGACAAACTTTTCTGATTAATTGTGGACTTTGAAGATCTGGCAACCCTGTCGTAAGAAATCGCTAATTTAGCGATATTTTTGCGGTTCGGAGATGTATGCTTTGATGGAAATTATGTCCTGCTTTTATTGCATATAGGGAAACTGTTATTTCAAAGACGTCTGGGAGCACTGCCAAAAAATATCGTTAATCATTAAAAAAAATTAAAAAAACATGATTTTACGAAACTAAATTCGGCTCTCCAAGCATAACTTACAACCATTTCTTACAAATTACGTGATACAAGTCACAGCTTTGAACGTGTGAGTAAATTTTTCCATTAAATTTTTGGCTTTGCACTTTTATCCGAAATCACACAGTCTAACTCAGAAAAAAGTTTTGAGGTAAAACCCAAATTTGGCTAATTTCAACTCAATCTCAAGTAATACTCAATTTTCAAAGATATTTGGGTGATTTATTTTCTAAATTGGGCATTTTAATGTAATTTTTTGAGCCAGTTTCATTTTGGATTAACGTGTCTGGTCTTCATAAATGTTCTAAGTTGATAAAATGATTTGAAATAATCTGATATCTAATGACGTTGACGAGTGACACAAAGAAGAAGTAAGGTCCAGTTGTTGGAAAGGCACTTCCGGTAACTATCGGCATGCATGATAGGCAGGTACAACTCGATACTTTTCTAAGACAAGAAGAAAATGAAAACAATACCTTTGTTAGTGTGGCGAACGCGGTAGCACATTTTGTAGCAAAATCGCACAAATCTGGAAAAAAAAACAATCGTTAATCACCCCAGGCAGCTTGTTGATTTGCAGTTACTCTTGGAGGAACTGACGAATAGAGAGCGGTAAATCTTACACGCTAAACCGATGCTTTAATCCACTAGGAAACTCTAATCTGTATACTAAAAAAAAAGTTAGCTACAAGCAGGAGACGCGAGAAATCACACAAGAGCCTATCGCTAGGATGGTTCACACTTGTTAAAATTGGTGCTTAAATGGTTGCATTTAAGTGTAACGAGATGGTGAAATAAATGGAAGTGAAGCTACACATTGTAACACACTGTATTAAAAAAAAGCCTATCAAAATGGATGTATTTACCGACTAAAAACTAATATTTACATAAGAGAGAACAAGGAACACAAAAATGATTAAATTACGCAAAGCAGGGTGTCTAAATAAGTATTTTAACTTAGGTACGGTATGAGAGGAAAACCCCCACCTCTGTTAAAGAGGTAATTTGTACGGCAGCACACAACCACAACAAAAAACTATGTAGTCATAATCAAAATAGTCCCACATACGCATACAAACAAAACAAAAAAAAAGATAGTAAAAAAGCAAATATTTAACGACGGTAATTATGTCCAACAAAAAAAAAGTGCAACACGACAAAACAGTGTTGCAAAATTCCACAAAACCACACCAAAACAAACAACACAAAAAAAAACAAAACAGAACAAAACTGGGGTGTGTGCAACACACCTAGCATGAACGCAAACGAAGGAACAACAAATGAAAAGTTGCACAAGGTCAAAGCAACGCCGCACACACTGACACACCATCACACACAATTTGCCGACCGGCTTTCACCAACCTTCAATTACCTTTGTGCAAAAGCAGTTCAGTGTGTGTGTCTGTGCAAGACAGAAATTAACAAGTGCACGCTAAATCAAAAACACACACACACACACGAACCTGTCAAAAGTAAGGCAACCAGCGCGGACTTGAACAATGTTCCGCGGTAAAGTTACAGCAAGTTTGGTGAGGCAGTGAAGGAAAGTTTGAGACATTTAAATTATCAATGTTTGTGATTACTCAAAATTGAGTACTCATCATTGTCTTAAGCATTTCTACATTGCGTCACCTGAAATGTGTAAACAAAAATAAAACACTGCGAAACAAAACAAAACAAACAAACAAGGCCAATTAAAGAGTAACCCACGATAGGACTGAATGAAATAATGAAATCAAGTTCCAGACAGGAAGAGTGCCACTTGAGTAAATCAACTATTTTTTTCCCGGTGGGCTAAAAGTCCTAAATTTAACGCAAACCCGTGCGTCAATCATCGTGTCTAGTTGGCGTTTGGCGGCGCTGTGACACACAAACTTCGTGGAAGGGACACGCACAACTCGATCGATTTGTCGTCGAATTTAGTTTGGCCTAGATTTTGAATGCTAATGACCCGGGTCGGGTCAAACTGAAGTATGCTGGGAATAGGTAATGAGACCTCGTTAGAACAATCGTTCATGATTGTTTTGTTATTTTTGTGCCTGTCCCCGAAAACAAAAAAGAAACGCAAACCCCATTTCACTGGGGAACAATAATTGTTCCCAAAACGAAACCCCCAACACAAAACGCAAACTGTCTCTCTAGAGAAATAAAAATCTATCACTGCTGCAAACAATTAGCGTGTAAGTAGTGTAGCGAGCGTCATCGTTTAGACAAGTAGCCCTAGTAGGTTCGCCTAACACCAGCCTCCCGCCCAACCATATTTTTTTTATTTATTTTCCTTTAGCGTGTAAAACGAGCACACTCAGTTTAAGTGGCAGCGGATTAGATTAGGTTTTGTAAAACACTAATTTATAACAAAAAAGAAGATAAAAACACGCGCACGTTAATTTGTACCAAAAATCAACAAAAAATCCTAGTTTTAAGTAAGACAAACACAGTGACACTCTTGTTTTCCCGAACCAAAATCGAACATGTGCGAAAGAAAAAAAAGCAAGTAACTCTAACGGATTGAAGAGGAGGAAGAAAATGAAAAAAGCAGAGAAATACTGAAAGAATGTTGAGTAGTTTTATGCTCGCAAAACAACTAATTAACTGAGACAGAAATAAAGAAACCCCATCAAAAACTGTACACAAGCAAACTCGAGTCGCAAAGAGATCAATTTTATGGGACAGAAAAGAAAATCCTTCCGGCTGGTCCTTCGTCTTGCATTATGTCACTGTCGCTGAAAAGTTTAAAGCGCGTTGGGATGGATTTGTTGTTGATTTGTTTCACAAGCGCTTAAATAGGGGGTAAGCAAACAAGGTGAGTTTATATGTGTTTCCGTCCTCCATTTGGTTCAACAAACTACCAAGCGTCTCCATTGGAATTCTTTAACAAGTTTTTTTTTAAGGAGACGCCTGGTATTGTGTCTTCGAAGTATTACAAAACATTTAACTCCACTTCAAACCTATCAGCTTGTCCCATTTTAAGGTCATGCCTAGGGCTAGTGAATTTTCGCGATTTCGCGGAAGCCGCGTAATCCGTGAAATTTGCGCTCAGTCGTGAAACTTGATAAATACCGCGAAATGCCGCGAAATTCGAAAAAGTTGAGTTTAAAATCGCTCCTCCTTTTTTTATTGAAGCAATCCTCAAACATTGAAACAGGAATTTTTTTAAGCAGGTGTTTAAAACTTGTGGCATGATAAATAGAAAACTAATGTTTGAGGTTATTGCTCATTACAATGTGTTACAAAATGCAGATGATTGATTTTAAATTTACATTGTGAATGTGAAAGAACATAACTCATTGCATCAATGAAAGAAAAGGACCTGATGCAAACTAATCCAAGGAATTTGAATCATCATTGTGTGTTCTCATTACAAGTAGAGGGTGACAATTCTCGAGATTTTCAATTTCCCAAAATCGAGAGATCCCGGGAGTGTTTTAACTATGCCAATAATGCCAATAATGTATAAAGAAAAGTTATAAATATGTTTCTTTTTAATGAATTCAGTTACGATTTATTCATACTTAATCAATGAAACTTTAATTAGAAGCCTCATTATTTTTGGGAACCATGATCTACCTTTTGATTTTTTGAATCTGCAAATAAAACTTGTTGTCTGAACTTGTTATTAGATTTTTGTGAAGTAAAAAATTGCTAATATATAATTTCCTAGTATCGGAATTTTTGCAATATGATGAATAGCGACTCAAAACAACAATTTAAAGTTGTTTTTTTTTCTTTATTAAGGTCATCTGTAAATATTCATTGAAGAAATATGTAGTTATCAGGAAAACCCGATTGTTCACATTTGGCGGACCTTAACTTTACTAAGCTTGCCAGAGTTTTTTTTTCTTTTAAAATATAATTTAATATAGAGGTTGAAGCGAAACACAAAATGACTTATTGACATCAAAAATAGAAATTTCCTTGATACAGCGAAATTAAATTAATAAGAATAAAAAAAACTGGATTATAAGGATTGCTATGCTTGAAAGAGGAATGGAAATTATACTTATTAGAATGTAACAAAAATGACTTTTTGGCGGGCATTCAAGGGTTTGTTCTGGTGGGCATACTAAGCCCAAATCCAAAATATGAGCTTGATTGGACGTAACAGGAGCTGGTGCTCCGCCCTTCAATTTTAAATGAAATTTAACCAGTAAAAAAAGATTTTTTCAAAAATGTCACTTTTTGATGCATTTTGGCCAATGAAGCGTTTATTTTCAACATCACTGGCGTGTAGGCCAGATCCTTGCTCATCTTTTGGTAAATATAACATTGAAATTTGGAGCACCCTGGAGCTTGGTACAGGCCTTCAAAGTTTGGCATTTTTCCGAAAAATCGGCCCCAGCAAAATCAAATGGCGTCTAGGGCGTCGCGAGGTGCGACGCATATCTTTTTTGAATGGACCGATTTTTCGAAAAAAATTCAAACTTTGAAGGCATTTACCGAGCTCCAGGTTGCTCCAAATTTCAATGTTATACATACGAAAAGATGCGCAAGGATCTGGCCTACACGCCAATGATGTTCAAAATAAACGCTTCAGTGGCCAAAATGCCTCGAAAAGTAACATTTTTGAAAAAATCTTTTTTTACGGGTTAAATCCCATTTAAAATTGAAGGGCGGAGCGCCAGCTCCTGTTACGTCCAATCAAGTTCATATTTGGGATTTGGGCTTAGTATGCCCACCGGAACAAACCCTTGAAAACCCGCCAAAAAGTCATTTTTGTTACACTCTAATGGCCATGCCGAAGCAATCTAGGTGTTCACTTGTTAAATATTGGATTATGATGTCTTTGTTCCCACGTATTCTAAGACAAGACAAAATAAATATTAAAATAATGTCTCGCCCCCCTCCTCGATGCATTTAAAAAAAATCAAAAATCGCAAAATGATTTATGATTTCAGATTGAGGATTGGTTCAGCGTGAAAATAACACAAAGAAACCAAATCCTGGCCGCTAAGACATATGCTTGCAACCTCATGTAGTAAGTAAGCCGCACGCCATGGCGGAAGGCAATTATTATTGAAATTGAATGTACCTAAAATGTTTTTTCGTGGAAAGGTAGCTAAGGGGGTCCCTTTTCGATATCTGTGACCTAGAAAATATTTCACCTAGGGATTTTCGATTTTTTGTCATTTTCAGTTTTTAACTGTATAAATGGAGGCGCACGGTACTTTTGGTTACTTTGCGGTTGCACAGCACCTCCTAATCCTTTTAATTGCAATGGATACTGATCAAAGGGGTCGTCCATGAAATATTTCACAATATTTAAGGCCCCACCCACCCTTACAACCCCCTCCTCATCCCCTTATTTATTTAACAAAGACAATAACATTATTTTGTAGTATGAGGCGTCATCCATCAAGTATGGCACACTAAAATCAGCAAAATAACCCCTGCCACACATTGTCACGCTGACTACGCCTCCTCCCCCTTGAAAAGTACGACACGTTTTTACCCTAATCTTATTTTTTGTACATTTTTATTTATTTTATAATTCTGAGTTCAATTTAACAGCTTATCATTTTTATAGGATATGTTTTTAATTTTTGTTATTGTTGAAATCACGATTGATGATTCAAGTAAGTAAGTAATGATTTAAGTATATAATATCTATCATTAACAACTCTGTTTCTTAATGCCTTTTATCATGTTTGATTTATGAGTTACGTTTATTAAACATCGAATTACTTTATGTAAATATTTTACAACCGTGGTGTAGGGCTAAGCGTGGTTGCCTCTCACCCAGTCGGCCTGGGTTCGATCCCAGATGGTCCCGGTGGCATATTTCGAGACGAGATTTGTCTGATCACGCCTTCCGTCGGACGGGGAAGTAAATGTTGGTCCCGGTATAATCTAAAGGTTATGTCGTTAGCTCAGTCCAGGTGTAGGAGTCGTCTCCCTGGGTCCTGTCTCGGTGGAGTCGCTTGTAGGCAGTTGGACTCACAATCTAAAGGTCGTCAGTTCGAATCCCGGGGTGGATGGAAGCTAAGGTGTAAAAAGAGGTTTGCAATTGCCTCAACAATTAATCCTTCGGACACCTAGTTTCGAGTAGGAATCTCGCAATCGACAACGTCAAGGCAATGCTGTAGAGCGAACAATTTTATTTATTTAGGCCAGATATTTCAAATGTTTTATATAAATAATGCACTTGTTGTACCTTATCCAGTAAAAACACAATGAACTTATTTTGCAGCATGCCGAGAATCGCACTACCTAGCACTCGTCAGCCAAATCAACCGTAAATTTTGTTTTTTTTTCTGCTAATCGGTTGTGCTGAAATTAGTCGAGCTAGGTATATGCAACTAACTGTGTAAGGATACCAAGGGTACTGGAAACAGAAAAAAAAATGAAGATTCAGGCTTAAAATATTTACAAAAAAGTTATTTGATGTTAGATAAGCTTAACTCATAAATCAAACATGACACAAGGCATTGATTGAACTCAGAACTAAAAAAAAGTAAAAATGTAAAAAAAAAAACAAATTACAAAACGTGCCGGACTTTTCAAGAGGGGGTTGCGTGACAATGTGTGGCATAGGGGAGGGGGTTATTTTTGCTGATTTTAGTGTGCCATACTTTATGGACGCCGCATACTAAAAACAATGTTATTATCTTTGTTAAATAAATTAGGGCGGTGGGGTGGGAGGGGGGTTGTAAGGGTGGGTGGGGCCTTAAATATTGTGAAATATTTCATGGACGACCCCTTTGATCAGTATCCATTGCAATTAAAAGCATTTGGGAGGTGCTGTGCAACCGCAAAGTAACCAAAAGTACCGTGCGCCTCCATTTATACAGTTAAAAAACTGAAAATGACAAAAAATCAAAAATCCCTAGGTGAAATATTTTCTAGGTCACAGATATCGAAAAGGGACCCCCTGAGCTACCTTTCCACGAAAAAACATTTTAGGTACATTCAATTTCAATAATAATTACCTTCCGCCATGGCGTGAGCCGTGCTAGTTTATGCTGAGAAATTTAGAAAATCAACTCTTTTTTTCTCACTAAAACTCAAATATCTCGGCTCTGGATTGTCGAAATTGTGGATGGTGAAATTTCTTACAAACTACATACATTGATTCTACTTACAAAAGTGGTCTACCCAAAATTTAAATGAGCATTAATAAAATAGATTAAAAAAAATGCTATTTTCGACGCAAAAGTATCCTAAAATCTAACAGAAAATCTAAAATCTGTAAACGATAATTGGTAACATAACGCAAAAAATTGGATTTGGACTCCCTTCACCCCTCGTAACAAAATTTCCATACAAATTTTATTTTTTGTATTGAGCGTAACACGGCCTAAGACCACCCCCCCCCCAACTGCGTTACGTAATAAAAGAACGCTCCCTTATTTGCCTATTGCTCGAAAACAATTCATTTGTGTTGAGAACATTCAAATGACTTGCGGATGAACAATTTAATGCATTTTTGAAATTGATTGATTGTAAATTAATCGATAACCGGTACAATTTTTTTTTCAAATCCGTCGTGAAACTACTTACTTTTCCTGTCATTCTCGAACTACGGCCTACTTCTCTCAACCAAAAATAACAGAATCGAAAAGTAATGCTTTTCGATATTAGGGGCCCAAAAGTTCTTCTTTTCATAACTCCAATGGGTAGTCACTCGGTGGACCTCGATGGATAAAAGTAGGACTCGTGCTGGATAAAATCTTCTTTTTGTGACTTTTAGCATGAACTACTATTTTACAAAAGAGACTCAGGACATAATGCAAACTAATCCAAGGAATTTGAAACATTGCAATGTGTGCACTGATTACAAGTTATTTTAAAAAAAAATGTTTTAAAAGTATCTTTTTCCAGTGTTTTAAGAGTTTTTTTTAATCAGTGATCTTAAGTACCTCTGTTTTATTTATCAGTCTGTTATTTATGTAAAAAAATCTCAACAATTCGATGCCTCTGTGCTCTTGTACTAAGCTTGCTGGTTTTCTTATTTAGTTAGCATGAGAGAGCACAGAGGCATCGAATTGCTAAAAAATATGAACTGAAAAAGAACATTATATTTAACATCAATATAATTTGCTACCAAAAAATCAAAGAATTTGAAAAATTATGTATTTGCGAATCAAGTTTCCATTTTTTATGAAAGCAGTTTTTTTATGAAAGCAGTAATTATGTTTGTGGTAAAAGGAAAACTATTTTTAGTTAGGCCATTGTAAACATTTTTCAAAGCAAAAAAAAAACATAATTTAAAGGTACAATAAGCCACGGTCTTAATATTTCAATGCAAAAAGTATTAGAAAAATTGTAATACATGGTTGTTTTGCCATCACCAGTTTAAAAAAAATCAAAATCTTATCGATATTTTGCGGAAAACAAAATTTGTGCGGTACTGTACATCAATATTTTGGCAAAATTCTGAAGTTTTTACATTTTATTTCCTTAGGGAGCAAATAAAAAATGAGAATAAAAAAACATTTTCAAAAGACCATTTGTCTTGAAATGTCGTTTTGATGCAAAATAAATAACTGTAGTTTCAGAAGAGTTATGTAACAATCTGAAATAATAAACAAACAGCAAATTATAGAAGATAAAAAAATTATAAATCTGTTTTATTTTTTTTTTCTTTTTCAACTAAAGGACTTGTTTTGAAGTACAGTAAAATGGGGTAACTTTGATAGGTTTCTTTCCGCAACATGAAGAGTACAAATTAAAAACGTACGGAATGGTACAGAATCATGCTGACCGTGGTAGAGAAGTGTTCAAAGTACTACCAAAGGACTACTAGCAGAAGTCTTCATAAAATTTTGAAAAGTTTAAAAAGTTAGTAAACTATAATTAAGAAAATGAGGATGAATTGCATTAATTTAATCTTCTCAAAGTGTGATGATTTTCTCAATGAACATGATTTTGAATCGAAAAACGGAATTTTTGGATTCTTTGGACAATTTTCTACTAGGATAAGGGAAAATAAGTTTGTAAATAATAAATTTTATGTGGTTTTAAAACAAAATTAAACAAAATCTCCAAATTTATAGGCATTTTCAGTTGAACAAATTTGATGTAAAATGTGAATAATTTGAATTCGTGCTTCTTATTCAGTTTTAAATTCAATATGAATCGATAATGTTATAAACAAAACTATTTTTATCGAGTTTCAGGCAAAATTCAAACTTTTTAACTATTTTACATAAAATACATATCTAAGTCAACTAATTATAAACAATGATTTTTTTTCTTTAAAACTGTATCAGCAACCTTAGTAATGGTACATTTGACCAAGGGGTTTCCAGCATCGTGTCAGACTGGTCACTAATCCGGAATTACTTGGAATTTGAGCAAGTAATTCTGTAATTCCGGATTTACTGAGTAATTCCAGAGTAACCCTGGTAATTCCTAATAATCCCAGTAATCCTGGTAATTCCATAATTCTTGTTTGTGAAAACATACTTCAGAAAATAATAAAAAATAACTGTTAAAAAGATAATTTCGATAAACCTTTTATGATTCTATTTATTTCCTATTAATTTTCATGTAAGAAACCAAATTTACAGCTAGTACGGGATCATTCGGATTTTGAGTAAGTAATTCAGTAATTCCAGAATTACTCCGCAATTCTGCAGTAATTCCTGTAATTCTGGAATTACCTAGTAATTCCGTAGTAATTCGAGTAATTCCATAGTTACTCAGTAATTCGTGTATTTCCCATCAATTCAAGTAACTACTAGTAATTCTTTAAAGGTAAATTGGCAGAATGAATTTTGCTTTTCCTTGATGCCTTTATGGTTGTAAGAAGTACAGAGCGGATTCGGAATGTCCGCAAATTTGGATGCTCTCTAATTAAAAATATATATACGGATGAAAAACAATTCAAACGTCAAAATCAGTTGTCAAACTGATGTTGATATTTACCCCATTATTCGATGATTTTCAAGGAGGGCGTCCAATTTTACCGGGTTTTGAGTTTCCCGGAAAACGGAAAAATATAATATTAATTATCGGGAAATTTCTGAAAACGTCATAAAATATATGTTTTCTTTATATTTGTTAAGTTTTTAAAATCATATTATTAGCTCAATACTATTAATATCAATCTAAACAAGGATAGCACTTAGTTTTAGATTTTTTTTGTTCTTTGTCGTGCTTTGAATTTTAAATGCACTCAAACGCCATAATCAGTTGTTGATATTTACCCAATTCGACGGTAACATTTCAAAAGGCATCATGTACATTTTGACACTTTCTGGGTTATTGCATATTCTGAAAGTACTCCTAACAAGCTACCTCTCCACCAAAAATGAGCAAAAGTTACTTCAGTAAAGTCTGTTTAATCATGATTTTAAATAAAGTAACATAAACAAAATCTCTGCCATCAGCAGTCCCTGTTTATATAGCCCTATCAACCTGTCAAACAAAAGACTACATGAACCTCGTGACGAAAAAAAAGCATCATGAACAAAGCGCCATGTACATTCGGCGAAGAAAAACGAATCATAACAAAGCGTCCCCCTCAATGACAGCAGGGTGATATAGACGTTGTTGATTTCAAAAGGAGTTATGTTTGTTTTTCTTAAATAAAACGACGGAAATAATGTTTTATTGAATTTGGATGATCAAGTATCAATGAAAGCAACGTTTTTCATCGTTTGTTATTATTAGAACATCTTATTTTGCTTTTATATTAAAATGGGAATTGAAAATGGATGCTCAACATTCAAATGCGTTTTTCTCAAAACGCATGGTTTGTACATGATGCTTTTTGAAATGTTGGCGTCGAATTGTTCGATGATTTCCTAGCAGGACGTCAAATTTTCCGAGGTTTTGAGTTTCCCGGAAAACGGGAAAAATATTTATTTATTCCCGGGAAGTTTTTGAAAAAGTCATAAAATCTATGTTTTGTTTATATTTGTTATGTTTTTCAAGCTTTAAATTTATAGAATTAGCTCAATACTATTAATATCAATCTAAACAAGGAAGTTTGGTTGCTTGAAAACTTGAAAAGTTGCTGTTCAAATTAAATAAGTATCTTATAAATATTTATTTTATATTTATTTCTATATGACATGACTAAAACAGCTTAAAAATTGGTTTAAGGCAGGCCTACCCAACGTCCGGCCCGCGGGCCGGATCCGGTCCGTGAAGTCATTTTATCCGGCCCGCGACCGATTTTCAAAATAGTTCTATGAACGGCCCTTAAGGCTGTTCATGAAATACTCAATAAATTTAAAAAAAATTTGTTAAGAGCAAATATTTAAATAAAATATTTGGCATAAAATGTTGCTAATTTAACGTTTTGTTTGGATTTTGTCTTTTATTTTTTTTAAATGATTTTATTTTACATTTAAACATTCTTTATGTTCGAATTTAATTCTTATCATGTTTGCAAAAAGATTGCAAAGAAAAACAAAGTTTTTTTTAAGTTTTTGCTGTTTTAACTTCTAATTAAATTTTAACTTTTTTGAGGATTTTGATCAAAATAGATTTTTCATAAACGAATAAGCAAAAATAATGTATTTTTTCAGAACAACTTTTAGTCATAAGGTTTTGGTTGAAAAAAGCTTTAAAAGGCAAATTAATCATATTGAAAAAAAATTGCTGCAAATATTTATAAAAAATAACAAAATGTCTTAAAATAAGTCAAGAAATCAGAGAGCAAAAAACAACAACAACAACGCAAACATTTGGTACGTTCGTTTGAGGGCTAGTTCCACACTGAGTGCCGCACTCAGAGCTGTCAAAGTGTTTGTTTGAAGAAACTCGCGCTAGTTCCGCACGAGTTTCGCCGCCATCTTGGAACTGAAACTCTAGTGCCGCACTTGATATTTTTTCAGTTTCATGCGAGTTCCATGCACACTGAAAAATGATGTTCGATTGAACCAAAATTGGCACCGACGAGTGCGGCACTCAGTGCCGCACCGGCTGTTCAAACGAACGTACCAATTGTTTTTATTTGCGTAAAGAAGATTTGAGTCCAAATTTCTTTTCAATAAATTTTATCTTGCCTCGTTGTTTTTTCAAACTTTAAAAAAGCTTGCAATTTAATTTTTTTTTGTTAATGATATCAGGGTATTTAACTTCAATTGACAAAAACAGTTACAATTTAATTTAAACCAAAACAAATTAAAAATAAATCAAAAAAACACATCTCAGAAATGTTATCTTTGTTTTTCTTTCTTAAAATCAAAATATATAAATCATATTTGCAACACTAGTTTATTTATTTGTTTATTTGGAACAACCTTAATGAAAAAATTAATGAAAAACATTATTAAACATTAGTTCCGGCCCGCCACTGTGTCAGAACAATCATATCTGGCCCGGAGGGCCAAAAGGTTGGGCACCCCTGGTTTAAGGTGTCTAAAAAACAAAAATGACAACAAATAAGGTACCATTTATGTAAAATTTTAGAAAAGTTTAAACTTATTAATTGTAATACTAATGTTATTTTCTGGCCAAATTAAGATTTTTGTTTAATTCCGGGAATTACCCGTACAACATATAAAAATCCCGGGAATTTTGTGCCGGAATTCCCGGGTTGGACGCACTATTGCCGAGCACGTGGTTTTGTGCGTTTGACAGCTGTCATTCAATCCAATTCCAAAGACTTTTCTCAATATGCTGGAAACTAGGCAGTAATTCCAAGTTATTTTTTATAAATTTGAGCAATTCTGCGTGGTTTCTGGAAATCCCAAGTAATTCTGGGAAATCAAAGTAATCCGTGGCATATTGCCAGTAATCCTGGTAATTCCATTTAGACTGGTCAGTAATCCTTGATGCTGGAAACCCCTTGCATTTGACTTAAAAATAGAGTCAGAACACCTTAAATCTGATTTTAACAAGAAAAAGTATGACAATCAAAGTCACCCCGGAATTTAAACTAAGAATGTTAAAAATAACTATTTTTATACACACTATTGAAAAAAACTTTGTTTTCAAAACAGCGCAAAGACTTTGTGTGACCTACCCCAGTACATGTTTTTCTTTTTAAATAATTATTTTGAGAAAAACCTTACCAGTTGGATAATATGCCAAAAAATAATTGAAATCCTATCAATGTCACCCCGGTTTACGCTATCATGTATATGAAAAATAACATTGTTAGAATTGTTTAAGAATTATGTATAGATTAAAGGCTATTTGAAGATTAAAAGAAGGAACCCCCATTGTTTTTTTTATATATTTGGAAAGATAATTGATTACCCTACATAGAAATGTCATGTAGATCGAACAATAATGTACCTGTGACGTATCGGAACAACATCGTAAAACTGGGCATTTATAAAGCACACCAAAATAATTTCTACAATATAGCCTGGGTAATTTCACGCACTTATGCTGTTCTACACATTGTAGCAAGTTGGAAAACGGACCTCAGGCTCCTTGAAGCGAACGAGTTGGATGAAATTGGAGTTTTTGCAAGTCTAATTTTTCTCCTCTTTTAATGTAAAATAGCATATTGTAAAGTAAAAATTGCACAGCAAAGTTTCATCCGAACAAAATGCTAACGAGGGATTTTAAATTTAAAAGAAACCATAATATTTTTTGATAAAATCAAACAAAACAAATTAAAAGATTTATTTTTTTATTTGAAAAAAAAACTAATAAGAAAGTAAATTAAGCAACCAAACAACCAGCATTTCACTCGAAGCACAAAACACTGAGCTATTCCATCAAGTTCGCCCGCTCGCTTTCGACTGATTGAATCATTGCGTGTCGTTCATCATAACTCGATAACTGAAAGAAGGTCATTTCAAACGCTCGATATCGCACCCAAAGCTGTCGCCAACGCTGTCGGTGCCTTCTGTGACAGAGAACACAGCCAAGACCTGACCTTCGCGTGTCACATCGCAGGAGAGATGAGATCTTATCTTGTGCGACGCGACACCGCAATTGAGTTGTTATCGAGTGTGATAAAAATCTTGATTCTCTGGAATTTTAAGCAATGAAATTTTTAGATTTTTTTGTTAAATTTTTTAAATATATTTTTCATAAATTTATACTGTTTCAAAAATCACGTTAAAATGTAAACTTTATTGCTGATTTCCCATAGAATTGCCCTACACACAATCTAGCAAGGAAGCATCTTTCGCTGTCGAAGGTGAAAAGAGGAAAAATCAACAGCAGGAAAGGTGTCACCACCGAAAATGTCAAGATGACATCAGGCCGCCACTTTCAATCACGACGCGGTACATATTGAGGGCCCTCCGAGTTTTTCGCAGGTGTTTTTTTCGGGGGAGGGTGACAGAGTGAAAACGGTGATATTGCTAATGACATTCGCTTTGAAGATGAATTTTCCCTGCGGGATTAGTTTTCATCACCACCTGGCCAGCTGTCAGTGATTTGTTTTCAAGTGGATTGGGGTTGCTTGGAAATGGGGTTAATGCTCTTTTAGCTAAATTTTATTTAAATGAATTAGTTCCTGACAAATTCGTGAATTTTAAATTATTGATCACATTAAATCCCTCCATATCTACTCAAAATCAGAAAATATCACAATGCCACAACGACTGCTACTACTTATCGACCAATTTGCAGGCATCGTTGCCTCCAAACGAAGCACATCAATCATCCGCCCGTTTTGGCCCAAAACCGCAATGCTATTAGAGCAGATAAATAATAACCACGATTCGGGGAGCACTTTCAGAACCAACCACGCCAACATCAGCAAAAACCAGACATAAGAATTTGGCAATCGATACGGTCTAGCAAATTTTGGTTCAAATCTGCTCTATAAGATTAGTTTAATGTCTCTCTAAGTTAGTTTTAAGAGCGAGTCCACGAGCAAAGCATACCCATCTCGCATCGACCTCACCAATCTGCCTGAAATTTTCAGGGGTTGTTTGTACATATATAACTAGCATCTGGCCAAAATATGAGCACTCTAGGTCAACGGGAAGTGGGGCAAATCGGGACACAAAGTTTGAAGGTTCAAAAACGTCAAAAATCTTAAAAAAGGCTATAACTTAGGCAAAATTCAATTTAATTTCAAAATTCAAAATGCATCTGAAAGGGCTTGAAAAATGCAACAAAATGCAGGGTAGAGCATCCTAATTGATTATTTCTAAAGGGAGTTATTGGCATTTTAGTGAAAAAATAGCATAATTTTCAAACTCAAATAAAAAAGTGTTCCATCCAGATATCAACTCGGTTCGACCTGCAGCTTGTAGGGGACATCTGGGACTACCATCTGAGACTGAGAACGCTTTGGGTAAGGCAGTTTAACATATTAAATATACACTTTTACTTTTTGTGAATTTTTTGGTTGTAAATTTTTGCTCGGGGGACCCCTTAGATCCCATTTCTTGGTGATAATTTTATCATATTCGTGTTCCTGAGACAATTTCACAATAGAAACATGTATAAAAATGTGTATTTTCATCCATTTTAACCCTTTAAAAAATGAAAGTTAAAAAAAATTGAGAAGCTGCTTTTTTCTGGTGTCATCTAGTATCCTTGGAAACGAACTTGATTTTCAATAAATGTGAATCGAAGATTTTTTTTAACTTTTATTTTTTAAAGGGTTAAAATGGATGAAAATAAACATTTTTATACATGTTTCTATTGTGAAATTGTCTCAGGAACACGAATATGATGAAATTATCACTAGAAAATGGGTTTTAAGGGGTCCCCCGAGCAAAAATGTACAACCAAAAAATTCACAAAAAGTAAAAGTGTATATTTAATATGTTAAACTGCCTTACCCAAAGCGTTCTCAGTCTCAGATGGTAGTACCAGATGTCCCCTACAAGCTGCAGGTCGAACCGAGTTGATATCTGGATGGAACACTTTTTTATTTGAGTTTGAAAATTATGCTATTTTTTCACTAAAATGCCAATAACTCCCTTTAGAAATAATCAATTAGGATGCTCTACCCTGCATTTTGTTGCATTTTTCAAGCCCTTTCAGATGCATTTTGAATTTTGAAATTAAATTGAATTTTGCCTAAGTTATAGCCTTTTTAAGATTTTTGACGTTTTTGAACCTTCAAACTTTGTGTCCCGATTTGCCCCACTTCCCGTTGACCTAGAGTGCTCATATTTTGGCCAGATGCTAGTTATATATGTACAAACAACCCCTGAAAATTTCAGGCAGATTGGTGAGGTCCAAACGACGTCCCATACAAAGGGGTATGCCCTGTTCGTGGACTCGCTCTTAACTATTTAATAACTTTTTTATTTTAAGTTAAAAAAAAATCTCAAACAACTTCAAAAACTCTTAAAAAAAAGAAAACACCACCCTAAATCAATTTTGCGCCACATTCTAGGAAACGCTCAAGTACCACGCGGCTCCTCCGAGAATCGCCGGCACTTAACAGTTTCAAGTAGAGCGTCCATCTCAGAACGACGATGCATCACGCGTTCAGCTCATGTGTGAGCTACAGCATACATTGGAGAGCTGAAAATATCAAATTTAAAAAAAAAACATGGCCCACCGTGGGTAGACGTTTGTACGATTTAACTACAAATATAAAATGGCGCTATTTTTAGATCAAAAAGAAAACAGGTGGATTTATAGAACATCGCAAGCGTTCTTTTTTTTTTTGGAATATGAGCTCTCGTGCTTCGAAATTGCCGCGCTGATTTACGCATCCTCATTCGGTGAAGAGTATGTACATTTAAATTGAAATGAAACAAGTTTGCCTCGTTGGCGAGGAAATTTATGCGGCCATTAATCACGCACGAATGCAAATTATTTCTAATAGTGCAAAGCGAAACTGAAATTGACAGGTAGAAACTGTAATTGTCGATAGAAATAAATGATTCCAATTTTTTTGAAGTACATTCTATTTGATTTCAAACTTATCGCCAATCATAAAGTTAGTTCTAAAAATACATTGAAGATCTAACTGAAATCATATGAAATTGTTACAACAAAGCAATTATTTTTTTATAGAAGAACACAGTAAAATCTTGTAAAAATTTGGAAGGTGTAAATTTAAAAAGCAGTAATATTACTCGGATTTCCCGGGGCAGAATTCACAATTCCCGGATTTTTTTTTATTTGACCCGGTTTCTCAAAATTGAAAAACATGTTTTGGTTTGGAAATTCAGATTTGGTTGAGAAAATAGTGGAACAGTTCAATACATAGATTACTATAGATTTTTTGAAGAATTTAAATTTGTATTCGGCATATGAACATAAATTTGACCTATTAATGAACATTCTTTACATTTTAAAATGTATATTTTTGGAGTTTTATCTAACTTTTTTTATTTCTGGGTGTTTTTAAACCCGCCATGCATCAGAGGTATTCACCAAGCAAAAAAAATAAAAAAATGGTATATTGCGCATTTTGCACTTTACTAGAGTCCTGCGCAATTATTTTCATCACAGTATTTTTCTATCACAGTGAGTTTTCATCACAATGGTGACGAAAACCCGTTGCTAAGGCAGGCTGTTTATGTTTATTTATTTTGCGAACGTTCATAAACTTATGGCTTGTCCAGTGCAGTGAAAGTGATTCGGACCGGGTAATCCCAAGACTAGCAAGGTAATTGATTATTTGAGGGAGACAATTACGACAGCTTATTCTGGCTGAGGAATTCTAGTCTTCGGTCTTCTTGCAGCTATGTTCGCGCCACATGGATGATGGAAAACCTGCGGGCGTTGGAGACACGCGTCTTCACTTCTTATTCTCGGCATCCCCTACATTAACTGATCCGGTGCTGCCCAGAGGGTCCTTTCATGGCGATGAAGGCCAGAAGCCTGATAGTTATTGTCCTCTACGGCCATCTTATAGGGTGGCGACAAACGGCGGAGGTGGGATCAACTGCACGGGATTCACGCTACAGATCAATCCGAGATGGACGGATGCTCAGCGTTTCGCTGTTGGAAAATGCGATTGGTCATCCTTCGCTACCCTGGAGCTTGTCAGATCTACCAATGCCATTTAATGAATAAAAAGTAATTAAAAAAAACGAAATCTTCCCGCTTTTAGAATTTAGTCTGAGGCATAAAACCTTGTAGGAACCTAATAACTAGCTCTTGCTTGTTGGTTGCGGTAAATGGGTTTTAGTCAGAACATTACCATACCATATAATACTCGGCCGTCAAGATAATGGTACCGTTTACAGACTCAGCGGACACAGCTCGAGGTGGCCGATAGAATTGTTCCCTCGAGCTCATTAGAAAAAAAAAAACCGTCAAAATAACTCAAAAGTTCCGACTACGAGAATCGAGCCATGAACCTTTAACAGACCATCTCAATGACTTAACTGTATCGGCCACCACAGCTTGGTGACTAGATTGTGATCAGAAGTCGATGCATTACACTTGTTTTGTTTTGATGGTGTGATGGAAAATCAGTTTGCCAACTGTGATGAAAATTATTCCGCAGCACTCTACTGCGGTGCAAAGTGCGCAAAGTTGACAGTTCTGAGTCCTGCAAAGCAGTGTGATGAAAAAATCTAGGCCTAGCACGATTGACACAAAACTCTAGAAATTGCTGCAAGGCGCAATATTGAACCATTAAAAAATAATTCCATATTTGATAAAAGTATACGTATAATATTTACGTATATAAATGCCTTTCAAAGTCTAAATACATTGAAATATTTTACGAACGAATTGTCTGTTGCAGTCATTTTTTTCGCACTGTTTGAATATTTCTGATTTTTGTCGGCTAAAACAGGAACAGAACAACAAAATTGGAATGAAAATTAGTGTGACAAGACAAAAATAAAATTTTGGAAGATCTTAAGAGATACCCCCCTAATTCGATTCTTTAGGTAAAAACGCAAAAATGTACGGAGAAAAGCAAAAAATTCAAAATTCCACCAAAAGGTGGCTTTAAATGTGTCGGTTCATTGTCAAGTGTGAGATTCCTGAGTAAAATTTTAAGACAAACAACTTTGTCGAAGACCGTAAAAAGATCCGAGTTAACCCTGACGAGTTATTAGTGATTGAAATTAAACGATCTATAGTAAAAAAAGTAAATCTTTCCCTGTTCCTGAGGGGAACACCCGTGAAGAGTATCGGGGCCGGCATTTACAAAGCGGATTCAGTGACAGTTTATAATCAACTTAATGTTAACATGTTTACACAGAAAAAATAATTGATTGATTGATTTTTTTTTTTTATTCGGTAGGAAAAGCCACCAAAGCAGTAGCACCAAAAACCTACATCGTTTTAATACAATATACAATAAATTTTAGTGTTTACAATTAACTTTTAAATATCCGGTCAAACTCCATTGGTTTCCACCTGTGAAGGAGTTTGGTTGATCCTGGCAAGAGAAATCTGAAATGATATAAAAAGTGCATAGATTATGGCGATAAAGGCAAAATGATAGAATAAAGATAATTGTGTCGGAAAACTAACTTTTTAAACTGAGTTTTAGAAGGAAGCAAAAGTGAAAAAAGAAAGAAAAAAAGAAAAAAAAATTGGAAAACAAAATAATCTACTATGCAGCAAGAAAATCAAAGGATTTAAGGAGATGTTCAATAACAGTGGGCTCATTCAAAAAAGAGAGCAATTTGTTTTAAAATATTGATACGCTTTGACAATCACCAAATTTATTCCAAAAATAATTATATAATTGAGCACCTTTGAAAGATATGCATCTTTCGCCGGCTAATGTTGAAATATTGGGTCGGTCTAATAAATTATGGCTTCTGGTAAAGTGTTGATGGTTAGATAATTTGAATTTTGTATTACTGTGAGTTTGTTGATGTAAACATAAATAAATGAAGCAACATGTTTGAATTACGTAAATAGCTCTGACAGGAATGATGTTTTTGTTAATGTTGTACAAATCGGCAGAGTGACTTCGCAGTGGTTTTTATAAATTATTCTTAAGATTTTATTTTGGGCTATTTGAAGTTTGTTAATCAAAATATTACAGGAGTTTCCCCAGACTGAAGTTATGTAAGATAAGTGAGAATTAAATAGTGAATGATAAATTATCAAAAGTACATTAGCAGTTAATTTGTGTTTAATTTTATAGATAATTCCAATAATCTGGTTAAGTTTGTTCAATAAATTATTAATATGTGACGACCAATTCAATTTATTGTCTAAAATGACACCAAGATATTTACATTCGTCTACTATTTTTATATCAGCAAAATTAGTTCTAGTTAAAGTTAATGGATTCACCGTCGAGCGATTCGAATTTTTAATATTGATTATGTTGGTTTTATTTATGTTTAGTGTGAGCTTGTTTAATCGAAAATAATCAGTTAACAATCGAAGATCATTATTCAAATTTATATCATTGATTACCATAGATTTGTTAAAGTAGAAAAGAGATGAATCATCAGCAAACAATTTTAAATCACCTTTAAGAGGCAGTAACGCTAAGTCATTTAAGTAAACTAAGAAGAAAAGTGGACCCAAGACGGAACCCTGAGGAACCCCTACATTAATCAAAGCTATTAAACTATCAATACCATCTAAACTAACAAATTGGACCCTATTAGAAAGATAACTTTTGAACAATTCTAATGCAACCCCTCTTACACCTGCAAAGTTAAGTTTTGTTAGCAAAATTTTATGATCAACAGTGTCGAACGCTTTTGATAAGTCTAAAAATAGCCCCAAAACATCGTCTTTCTGATCTAAGTGAGTTTGAATTTTGTTAACAAGATCAATGACAGCATTTTTAGTAGAGGATTTATGTCTGAAACCGTATTGCTGAGCACAAAAGAACTTATTTAAGCACAAAAAGTTATTTAATCTAGTGAACAGGATTTTTTCAAAAATTTTATTGAGCAAGGATAAAACTGATATAGGTCTATAATTATTAAACAATGAAGCAGAACCAGATTTGTAAACGGGAGTGATTTTAGCAATTTTAAGTTTATCAGGGTAACAGCCGTTCAACATACATAAGTTGAATATTTCAGTGAGGATTGGTGCAATTATTAACTTAATTTTTTTCAAAATGAAAGAAGAAATTTTATCATAACCACAACTTGTATTATTATCAAATGAATCGATTAGGGTGATTATCTCAAACTGGTCAGTTGGTAGCAATAAAAACGTTTTTTGACTTTGCTTCAATGTTTTATACTTATTGACGTTATCATTTAAATTTACGGGAATTTTATTTGCTAATGTTTTGCCTATGGATGAAAAATAAGAATTGAATTCATTAACAATGCTTTGTTTATCTTTAATTACAACTGATTCACCTGTTTGCAAAATTGTTGTCATTGAACTTGAAAAATTTGATTTATTGTTACGACCCAAAACTTCATTTATATTACTCCACGTTTCTTTAGTAGTTTTAGAATATGCAAATTTATTTAAGTAGTAATTTTCCTTTAATGTCTTAGAACAGCTGTTTATGTTATCAGTCAAAATCTTAATTTTATTATCAATATTTTCAACATTCTTTCCGTTAACCATTTCGGTAAATTTACATCATTTATGATGTACCAAAAGTGCACGTCATTAATGATGTGAATTCGCAATTCGCAATTCGCAATTTTCAGTGTAAGAACGGGCCTTGACCGATCTTATGCACCAGGTTCCCGACGAACACGCACTGCCCTTACACCTACATCTCACCCTTGCTCTGAGTCAGTACGAGCAGCACGCTAGAACACGCTTTGAGTGTTCGTGCCAGGCATGCACACCTTCTTTTCCGGTTACGCATTTTAACTCGGCCGGGGGTGGTACATTACGTAGGGTTTGATGTAAGTATAAGCGCCTAACCATTTATAGTGTGCCTATCAATTCTCATTAAAGCAAGTACTGTTTTATTTTTTAGTTTGAATTCAAAAACTAATTGTTATTTACTGTGTACTGTTTTCTCCTGAAATCTTCCCTAATGTTGAATCGTGTTAATCTGTTGCTATTTCTTCTGTCGCGGTGTTTTGTTACAATGTTTTGGACCTAAGCATGTTATTCAAAAGTTTACCAAAAGTACAATAATTTTATGTGTGTGATCATTCAATATATTAAGTAAGGACTCGAACCATACTTGTTTGAAGAAAAGGGCGTAGATTTAAACAATAGACAATAAAGGAAAGCAAACTACATAAAGTTCGATACTGAAAGAATAATTGTAGTTTGAAGGAAAGAAGAGTAGGAGCCGATGAAAATAACATTTAATAAATAAATAAGAAAATGAGTAAAGGAAAGATCAATGATAAACAGAAGTTAATATCGTTCGCATATTAAGAGAAACTGTTTTTGTTAGGGAAAACACGTTTCACTATTTATTGGGAAATGAGAACAGAAGAGTAGAAAGATGAGTGAAGCAAAATTAAAGTACAGTACTTGTTCGGTAACTGAGCTTGTTTGACTGGACTACTTGGGCTGTAGCCCACTTAAAAAGCAGACAAACGTAAAATAACCAAACAAACCGGAATGATGAGGGGCCAGTGGATGCAAAAGCAAGTTCAGCAAATTAGAAATCATATTTAAGTTTTAATGAAATGTTAAGTCAAAATTAAAGGTGAGCTCTGAAAGAAACTTAAGCAACCATCATTTTACATTTGTAGAGAAAATGTTATGCATCGGTCCCCTCGTCATTTTTCGTTCAGCCCAGTTTTGCGAGCAACATTCGGTAGTTGTGCTACATTCTCAGCCAAGTTACCGAACAAGTACTGTTGTTGGAAATGTGCAGAAGAAATACCCCGTGCTGCGATGTTCTAGGTACATCCACAACAGTTCGTTCAACATGCTGTGAATCAAAACAATACCTTCTACAATCACAAATGACTTCCCTTTCCCACATTGCCGCTTTGTTATTGTTGTCCATGCTCTGCAAAGAAAGGGATGTTAATAAAATATAAAAACTATAAAATAACGATACAAATACTTTCCTGAACCTGAGTGCCATCAGGTTGTTGTTGTTGCTGTTGTTTCCAATGTGATAGATATCACACCGGAGACGTCTTGATTCGGTTGTCCTGGTGCGACCGTCCTCCAGTCGTAGGCCCAGGCATGACATGAAAATGAAGACGAAAAAGATGCATTAGTACATAATCTTCTTACTCACGAATAACCCAATCCCACCCAAAACAACACAGCTAATCTAGGTATGCACCCAAACCAACTGCGTTGTTCCGTACCCTCCTCATTCGGCTATTTCAATATGATTGTCCTGGAGAATCCTCCCTAAGGATCGTTAAATTCCGGAGTAACTTCCCAAAAGGGCGCAACTCCTGTTGCAAACAAACAGTTCACTTTGAATGTGACTGGAATAGGCTGCCTGCTCACACCCAAGGCTACGCTCCATTGAAAAATCACTACGGAACTCCCTAGTGATGGCCGTCCACGCAATCATACTTCGTCATGATAGTGCTACCTTGTCACTCGCCTATACGTCAGTTACGTAAATACATGTGACAAGACAGGGTAATCACCACGATTCGAAACATGGACATCATCAACCGCCAGCTAGACAGATGTTCAAGTCATCATCTAACATACGGGGAGGCATGAGGATAGGGAACTGGTGCAGGACCAGAGCTATACTGTTCAGACTCTCATAACCAGGAATACTAACAACCAACATTTGGCTGATCGCTTCCCTGATTACGACAGTCGCGAACAGGACTGCCGGTACAGTCAGTTCCGCTCCTTCCAGGATGTCCTGCACCTGGGCATCCCTAGTATCCAAAGGCATTAAAACATAGTTCAAACTAGCAGGACTGGGAACTTTATTTATTGCACTGTGGATACTTGGAATCTTGCAGCCCTTGGCCGACATTAATGATGTGAATTTACATCAAATTCATTTTAAATTTAAATGCCATCCGACGTAAAACGGCCGAACAAACTGTGCTTAAAATCGTGTAAATTTCCGATGAAACCTACGTAAATTTACCAAACCAAAAAAATTTTTTACTCCGTTGAATCTAGAATCAGATGTAAATTTCAATCGCTTTTGTACGCCGTTTGTTTTGAACGATATCCTTTAGCTATCTTTTTGATCAAATTTGAATATTCAACATTGTCATGGTTGAGAACTCAAAGTTGACCCTAAAAAAATTAAAGAAAATCATTCGAAACAAGCAAAAGGCTTAGAAAATAACATCAAAATCTAGATTCAACGGAGAACCATCATACTATTTCGTGATTTGGGTGGGAATTTGATTTAATTCACTTCAAAACTCGGTTATAACATGTAAAAAGAAACTATGAGTAAAAAATAAAAAAAAACTGAAAGTGAACCTGATTTGTTCATTCAATGCTGTCATCAGCTGACGTGAGCTGCTGGTCGCCAGCGCTCTCGGCATGGCGATGCTGTTCGGGACATTCGGCCTACTTCAGTTGAATCTGCTGCGCAACGCTGGTCATCTCCACTTCGTTGACTTCTCTGGACATCTGCCACCGACACAGAGACTAGCGTCCCTCCGGCGTACAAGTCGCCCTCTTGAGATTGCTGAATTGGAATGTTTCCGATGGCTCGTAGCTGTTCCTTGTAAGAGCCCTGCACTCTGGTTCATCCAATCGTCACCTTCTCCCAGTCTTTTACCGCCTGTATCAGAACATCCAACCCAGCAGCAGCGGCTGGATGTGCTCACTGTCCGCACTCTGACTAGACCAGTTTCCATCGAACCTTTTTCGTGCGGCCGTTCTCCAGCGGCACTACCTCGGCGATCTAGGCATCTGTCGCCACTCCCGGATGGGTGCTTCTGATGTTGTTGTTGGTTTTCACTTTGATTTAGTGTTCCCGAATCAATAAGCCTATGGTTCCAAAGGATGGAAGAGAGAAAAAGAGTAAGTGAGTAACTAAACATTAGCATTTTTTCCACAACTCACAACCTACCAGCTACCGAAGCCGTTGAACTCGAAAATTACTCGTCATCAACGGGCCGAACACGGTCGGTCCACGATTTCAGCGTCGGTACGGCATTCTCCAATTCACTCTCCACTGGCGACTGCTGCATCGAATTGTGCAACGGCACAACCACTAGACCAGTGCCCGGGGACAGGAAATCCTCGCTGAGGTGCATCTTGGTGAGCGTTGCTTGATCCACTCAACCAGCAGGTTCTGGATTTGATTTGCCGAGTCCGAGTTCTAGTATTACAGAAGCTTGAGGGTGTTGAGAAAGTCGGGTATTCCTCCGGTGACATAATAGTAAACGACTATGGTTAAAGCATTCGATTAGTTTAAGATTATGTTTTTATAACTCAATTACTTACTTTTTAAACTTTTGACTAAAATTTTATAAAGCGCCGAAAGATGTTTCTCACTAATTAACACTTAAAATGCACCTTCAGAATGTAGTACTGATAAAATTATGATCTGACAAATCGATTTTTCGAAATCAAAACAAACATGCAGTACACGGTGCCGACGAATTAAAATAAAGCAGTTTAAAATGCTTGTGAGAGGTACTAGAATGAGTAAAATTAAAGTACACGTTCCTGCATGACTTTCATAACCATTTTGGTGTAATTTGCGATTGACTCAAGCAAAACAATGTAAATGGACCAATGTAGATTTGTAAACAAGCAATCAACCCTGCTTACGTGAGTGTATGTTTATAATAACCATGAGCAGGATGGACTGCTTGTTGACACATCCACATTGACCCTCTGTGATTATTAAGCTTGAACTAAATAAATCTTGTAAAAATCTGATTTAGCAAAATATGTTTTCCACGAGTTTGATAGTTATTTCAGTAAATATACTGCGATAGTTAAAAAAGGTTTTTTATTACTAACAGTACGGTCTAAAAGTTTTATGTAAACCGTTTCTGATAAAAAAAATTAATTTAAAAATATTTTAATTGGATAAACATAGTCCCTTTGGAACGAGCTGTCAAAAAAGACAATTTATGCCAAGAAAGGCTGTGACCCTGATGTTCAAAATAAATTTAAAAATCAATGCTAAACTTTTTGTTTACGTACAAAATGTCATTGTGCTCAGACAAATAAGCCTCATCGTTGTGTGTAACAAAATAAGCAATCTATGCTCAATTTTAGGACCCAATTCAATCCAAAAAGTTAAAAACTTCAATTTAAATATTTTTTGATTAGATTTTTAGCAAAACAAAAAAATCATCCTGTTTAAAACAATTGAAAGTTATTTTTAAAACAAGCATCATGCAATGTTTGTCTTCAATTTGTCATTGGTCTTTCAAATATTTTGTTTGCCAAGTTTACTGAATTTACTAAAAATTCTAATGAGATGGTAACTTGTTGATACTGTTTTCTTATTGTTCCTTTTTTTCATTTCTTGCCATTATTTTTATAACCGCCAGCAGGGGTGACATTGACCGAATTTCGGCCCAGACCCATTGTCACCCCCTGCAGACGGCAACTGCGTAGTTTAAAATGGTAGAAAAAAAAAATTACGAAATTTGACTCTTAAGCTTGAGACTTACTCAAAAACAGCCCAGCGGTGCATTCTCAAAATTAACCTTTTTATGCAAGAGGTAACTACTAGAACGTTTGGAAAGAATATCCGAAAATATAAATTTATATCTTTTAGAGTGTAAGCAATCGTGAAAATTTTTGACGTTTGTTTGCATCGCTTTGATCAGCGCAATTTATTTTTAACTTTTTGTGTGTTTTTTAAGCCGCGTTCGTGAAAACCTTTAAAAAAAATTAATTCGTCAACATATTGATCCTTGCACTGTAACTTGGATTTGGCCCGCACTTTTCTCTCGCACTTTTGACAACAAAATTTCCAAAAACTAGGCAACCAGCAGTTGTTTATTTACATTTCCAGTCGCAGTTTCCACCAAACTGGACATTCGCACTTTAAAATTGCGATTGACAGGTGAGCAACATCGGCTCGCTTTGATCATTTTTTTAGAAAATTAAAATTTCCCAAGCCAATTTGATAAGTCGCAATAGTGCGATCGATAGCAATAATTTAGTGCGAAGTCCAAGTTAGTGAGAATTGCGCAATACGTTAAAGCATATCCGAGCGACTGGTGTTCAAAAAAGCCTGCTGGAAGCTGTACTGCATGGAATCTAGCCGGGCAATCAGCTTACCATAAATGCTTCGAAACATTGTTGAGCTAAATGCTTTAAAACTTTAATTGACTGTTCTATATGTTATTATACAGTAGGTAATAATGTTTCAAGCTACAAATGTTTCGAAACATTTGGAAAGACTATTTAAAGTGTCATAGCATTGGGAATGTTTATTTAGAGTGGATTTAGAGTTTTGATTTAGTGCTTCTGGTTACTTGGGAGATGCTCACGGAAAAGAACGTCTGCTGCGGGACAGCCAAGGTTCAGCGAGTCCGGCAAATCAGCTCGACGTATCCGGAACCGACCGTAGAGGACTAAGTCTGGACCGGAACGAACCGCCAGCCTACGATCAAGAGCAGCAAAGGGGGTTGCCATCGGCAGCGGCTTGTCCTGCTTCCGAAAACCTTCCTGGGTGCAGGGTACCTGGAGCTTAGTTTTGTGCTCGGGGACTCGGAAACAGAAGCCTTCGCTTCAGGTTAAGAATTCAAGGAACGAAGGAGCCGAGGCAGGAACCTGCCCTTTTCAAAGTCTAAGTGGACGTCGAATTATGTCTGGTCTAGTCACTTCGTTTCTAAAAAATGAAATGTAAACAAACTTTTTTTTACAAAAGAACTGGCTAAAAATGTTAATGAGCCAAAGACGAAATGTAAACAAATAGTCTATCCTATTCATTCAAAATGTAAACATCAACTGACGTGAGCAGGATGGACGGCTTGTTAACACTTCGGTATTGGCCGATTTGCATTGTTTTGCTTGTAACTTTTTCTGATGAATTACCTTACTCGACAAATTGAACTGATCTGGATTGCCTTTCGATAAAAGACAAACACTTTTTTTGACGAGCGCCTGGTCTGAACTGAAACGAACAAGCTCAAACAGGTATCGATGCTGTTTTGTTTTTGCCTTCTGTCATTGGCAAAAAATGTTGTTTTTGAAATTTAGATAACTCATTTTTACATTAGTTTCGACATTTACATGTTTTTTGAGCGTTCAAATTAACAAAATTTCTGGCCAAAATTTTCAATTAAATCAGTTTTGACAATTACGTCTGATTTAATTTTACATTTTGGCTCTTTACGTGCAATACAACAAGTTAAATGAATTTTCAAGTTTACATCGAGCATGTTTACGTGTAAAACATCCGTTCTGTGTCCTGTAAATTTACACTTTTTTTTCTGTGTAGGTTAATGTTAACATTCCATAGGTCGTATTCCTAAGATGTCTTTATAAGGTCCATTTTGTGACGATACACTACCTTCTCTTTAATTGCTTTTAAAAGATTGCAAAAATGTTGCGTCGTTCCAGAGAATTCGACAAATTTGGAAAACGTAATGCACCGCGTAAAAAGAAGTTTCAACTTCAATTTCAGAAAAAAAATATGCAATTTAAACTCTAAAAATGTGTGAATTTACTACTTTTTCGTTGTAATGTCACCTTTTCAATACAAATTTAGGTTACATCATAAAAGAGGCAATATTGAATCTTTAAATTTTACACCTTGCATATTTACACATTTGTTGCTGTGTAAAATATCTATTTTCGTGTATTATTTGACCCTCTATTATTATTTTTTAATATCCTTCGAAATCTGTCTACACAGAAAAAAAAATGTGAATTTACTCGACACGGAAAAAAGGTGCAGGTGGTTATGTTACACATGACCAGTATGACAAAGAACTTTGCAAGATGATTTTTGAAATTTTCGATTAGAATGTCCGGTCCGAATTTCTCCATGATTCCCATATAATTACGTCCTATCAAACTGAGGGGACGGAAATTGCAAGTGGAGCTAAAATAGAATTCAAGGTGAAATCAATCGACTTTCACTCACCACTCGAAAGTTACCAAGATGCTGAAATGTTTTTGCAAGGCTGTTGCAAGCAATCGGCGGCAGGAAAGTAAATTTTAACAGCAAACATTAAAACTGCCCTTTTCAGGGTTCTAATTGATTACAAAATAGTTTTTTTTAATTTCCAGAAACAGATTTTCGCAGCGGCACAAAAAAAATGCTTCGCAGCAATCTATTTATTACTTCAATTTATTTTTACTGCTTAGTTTTAGATAATGGCCAAATGCAATTTTTCATGTACAGTATCGGAAACCATAAAGTTTGATACCCATATTGCCCCAACTCTTATGGTGCGGCAAATGTCCGCCATCGGAACATCCGCGGGGCCTCCGGCCACTCTGGATTGTGGCCACTACTGCCGAAATGTCAAATTTCATGTCCAGTATCAAAAACCATAAAGTTTGATACCCATATTGCCCCAACTTTTATGGTTCGGCAAATGTCCCCCTTCGGAACATCCGCGGGGCCTTCGGCCACTTCGCATAGTGGCCACTACTGCCGATATGTCAAATTTCATGTCCAGCATCAAAAACCATAAAGTTTGATACCCATATTGCCCCAACTCTTATGGTTCGGCAAATGTCCCCCATCGGAACATCTGCGGGGCCTCCGGCCACTCCGGATAGTTGCCACTACTGCCGAAATGTCAAATTTCATGTCCAGTATCAAAAACCATAAAGTTTGATACCCATATTGCCCCAACTTTTATGGTTCGGCAAATGTCCCCCCATCGGAACATCCGAGGGGCCTCCGGCCACTTCGGATTGTGGCCACTACTGTCAAAATGTCAAAGTTCATGTCCAGTATCGAAAACCATAAAGTTTGATACCCATATTGCCCCAACTCTTATGGTTCGGCAAATGTCCGCCATCGGAACATCCGCGGGGCCTCCGGCCACTCCGGATTGTGGCCACTACTGCCGAAATGTCAAATTTCATGTCCAGTATCAAAAACCATAAAGTTTGATACCCATATTGCCCCAACTCTTATGGTTCGGCAAATGTCCCCCATCGGAACATCCGCGGGGCCTTCGGCCACTTCGCATAGTGGCCACTACTGCCGAAATGTTAAATTACATGTCCAGTATCAAAAACCATAAAGTTTGATACCCATATTGCCCTAATTCTTATGGTTCGGCAAATGTCCCCCATCGAAACATCTGCGGGGCCTCCGGCCACTCCGGATAGTTGCCACTACTGCCGAAATGTCAAATTTCATGTCCAGTATCAAAAACCATAAAGTTTGATACCCATATTGCCCCAACTTTTATGGTTCGGCAAATGTCCCCCCATCGGAACATCCGAGGGGCCTCCGGCCACTTCGGATTGTGGCCACTACTGTCAAAATGTCAAAGTTCATGTCCAGTATCGAAAACCATAAAGTTTGATACCCATATTGCCCCAACTCTTATGGTTCGGCAAATGTCCGCCATCGGAACATCCGCGGGGCCTCCGGCCACTCCGGATTGTGGCCACTACTGCCGAAATGTCAAATTTCATGTCCAGTATCAAAAACCATAAAGTTTGATACCCATATTGCCCCAACTCTTATGGTTGGGCAAATGTCCCCCTTCGGAACATCCGCGGGGCCTTCGGCCACTTCGCATAGTGGCCACTTCTGCCGATATGTCAAATTTCATGTCCAGTATCAAAAACCATAAAGTTTGATACCCATATTGCCCCAACTCTTATGGTTCGGCAAATGTCCCCCATCGGAACATCCGCGGGGCCTCCGGCCACACCGGATAGTTGCCACTACTGCCGAAATGTCAAATTTCATGTCCAGTATCAAAAACCATAAAGTTTGATACCCATATTGCCCCAACTTTTATGGTTCGGCAAATGTCCCCCCATCGGAACATCCGAGGGGCCTCCGGCCACTTCGGATTGTGGCCACTACTGTCAAAATGTCAAAGTTCATGTCCAGTATCGAAAACCATAAAGTTTGATACCCATATTGCTCCAACCCTTTTGGTTCGGCAAATGTCCGCCATCGGAACATCCGCGGGGCCTCCGGCTACTCCGGATTGTGGCCACTACTGCCGAAATGCCAAATTTCATGTCCAGTATCAAAAACCATAAAGTTTGATACCCATATTGCCCCAACTCTTATGGTTCGGCAAATGTCCCCCATCGAAACATCTGCGGGGCCTCCGGCCACTCCGGATAGTTGCCACTACTGCCGAAATGTCAAATTTCATGTCCAGTATCAAAAACCATAAAGTTTGATACCCATATTGCCCCAACTTTTATGGTTCGGCAAATGTCCCCCCATCGGAACATCCGAGGGGCCTCCGGCCACTTCGGATTGTGGCCACTACTGTCAAAATGTCAAAGTTCATGTCCAGTATCGAAAACCATAAAGTTTGATACCCATATTGCCCCAACTCTTATGGTTCGGCAAATGTCCGCCATCGGAACATCCGCGGGGCCTCCGGCCACTCCGGATTGTGGCCACTACTGCCGAAATGTCAAATTTCATGTCCAGTATCAAAAACCATAAAGTTTGATACCCATATTGCCCCAACTCTTATGGTTCGGCAAATGTCCCCCATCGGAACATCCGCGGGGCCTTCGGCCACTTCGCATAGTGGCCACTACTGCCGAAATGTTAAATTACATGTCCAGTATCAAAAACCATAAAGTTTGATACCCATATTGCCCCAACTCTTATGGTTCGGCAAATGTCCCCCATCGGAACATCCGCGGGGCCTCCGGCCACACCGGATAGTTGCCACTACTGCCGAAATGTCAAATTTCATGTCCAGTATCAAAAACCATAAAGTTTGATACCCATATTGCCCCAACTTTTATGGTTCGGCAAATGTCCCCCCATCGGAACATCCGAGGGGCCTCCGGCCACTTCGGATTGTGGCCACTACTGTCAAAATGTCAAAGTTCATGTCCAGTATCGAAAACCATAAAGTTTGATACCCATATTGCTCCAACCCTTTTGGTTCGGCAAATGTCCGCCATCGGAACATCCGCGGGGCCTCCGGCTACTCCGGATTGTGGCCACTACTGCCGAAATGTCAAATTTCATGTCCAGTATCAAAAACCATAAAGTTTGATACCCATATTGCCCCAACTCTTATGGTTCGGCAAATGTCCCCCATCGAAACATCTGCGGGGCCTCCGGCCACTCCGGATAGTTGCCACTACTGCCGAAATGTCAAATTTCATGTCCAGTATCAAAAACCATAAAGTTTGATACCCATATTGCCCCAACTCTTATGGTTCGGCAAATGTCCCCCATCGAAACATCTGCGGGGCCTCCGGCCACTCCGGATAGTTGCCACTACTGCCGAAATGTCAAATTTCATGTCCAGTATCAAAAACCATAAAGTTTGATACCCATATTGCCCCAACTTTTATGGTTCGGCAAATGTCCCCCCATCGGAACATCCGAGGGGCCTCCGGCCACTTCGGATTGTGGCCACTACTGTCAAAATGTCAAAGTTCATGTCCAGTATCGAAAACCATACAGTTTGATACCCATATTGCCCCAACTCTTATGGTTCGGCAAATGTCCGCCATCGGAACATCCGTGGGGCCTCCGGCCACTCCGGATAGTTGCCACTACTGCCGAAATGTCAAATTTCATGTCCAGTATCAAAAACCATAAAGTTTGATACCCATATTGCCCCAACTTTTATGGTTCGGCAAATGTCCCCCCATCGGAACATCCGAGGGGCCTCCGGCCACTTCGGATTGTAGCCACTACTGTCAAAATGTCAAAGTTCATGTCCACACGCAGAAAAATCAAGCCTATTTGAATCAAAAAAATGTTTTGTTGTTTCAATTTGACGATTTTTTGTTAAAGTAACACTGAAAACCAATTGAAACAACTCAAAACTTTGAGTTGAATTAACTTACTGTATTTTGTCAAACTCTGTAAGAAATAACAACAAAATTGTCGCTTTGATTCTACCTAAAACAGCGTTGATTCAACTTAACTTAATTTTTTGGTTTAAATAAAAACTATTGTTGTTTGCACGTGCTCGCTATCTGTCAAAATGTTAAGTTTTTTCTCGGCAAGCGGATGATCCATTTTCGAAGTTCGTTTTTTTTTTGTTCCGTGCGGCCAGGCCATACGTGTGATTCTATCCGTGGCCTGTTCTCTTGCCGCGGCAATGAGCGTGAACAATGATTCGTGAAATTCGGGACGGAAGTGCTCGAGATTCGAGGTGATTTTAAAGCCACCAAGAACCAGGACTCAAAAAGTTGCAAGGCGGAGAACCAACCCAGCTCAGCAGATCGAATGGAAATCCCAAAAAAATAGCCTTCGACGAAACCAGCTTCGTAAGCATCTTATCATTTTACCTCAAAAGTCCCTTTTTAACGCTTTTTCCACACTTTCAGAAGTCTGTGGAAAACCTCGATTTACCTGGAAGCCAGTACTGGCGTGATAACATGGCCGCCCAACTTAGCAAACTTGGCGGTTCAACGAGCAATGTTGTAAGCAACACCAGGTGCGGTGCAAGGACAGTGTTCAAGATTGTTCAAGAGTCGATTGGAATTATTTGAGATCTTCAATAAAACTTGAAAAATGAATTGCTGATTTTATTTATTGATTCAATAGAAATAATCACCAGAAAATAAGAAAAAAATGCTCAGTTGTTTCAACAAAAAATCCAGATTTAAGTCAACAAAAAACCGACGTTGTTTCAACAAAATTCTGATTTGAACGCACTATCTGTCAAATCTCGATCAACAAAAGTTAGGGTAGATTCAACAAAAAAACTGCTTTGAAATAAAAAAATCTCCCGATTTGAAACAACAAAATTCGAGAGTTGATTCAATGCAATATTTTTGTTGATTATATTCAACAAAATATTTTGTTGAATCAACCCTCGTACAGGCTGATTCTACAAAATATTTTTCTGCGTGCAGTATCGAAAACCATAAAGTTTGATACCCATATTGCCCCAACTCTTATGGTTCGGCAAATGTCCGCCATCGGAACATCCGCGGGGCCTCCGGCCACTCCGGATTGTGGCCACTACTGCCGAAATGTCAAATTTCATGTCCAGTATCAAAAACCATAAAGTTTGATACCCATATTGCCCCAACTCTTATGGTTCGGCAAATGTCCCCCATCGGAACATCCGCGGGGCCTTCGGCCACTTCGCATAGTGGCCACTACTGCCGAAATGTTAAATTACATGTCCAGTATCAAAAACCATAAAGTTTGATACCCATATTGCCCTAATTCTTATGGTTCGGCAAATGTCCCCATCGAAACATCTGCGGGGCCTCCGGCCACTCCGGATAGTTGCCACTACTGCCGAAATGTCAAATTTCATGTCCAGTATCAAAAACCATAAAGTTTGATACCCATATTGCCCCAACTTTTATGGTTCGGCAAATGTCCCCCCATCGGAACATCCGAGGGGCCTCCGGCCACTTCGGATTGTGGCCACTACTGTCAAAATGTCAAAGTTCATGTCCAGTATCGAAAACCATAAAGTTTGATACCCATATTGCCCCAACTCTTATGGTTCGGCAAATGTCCGCCATCGGAACATCCGCGGGGCCTCCGGCCACTCCGGATTGTGGCCACTACTGCTGAAATGTCAAATTTCATGTCCAGTATCAAAAACCATAAAGTTTGATACCCATATTGCCCCAACTCTTATGGTTGGGCAAATGTCCCCCTTCGGAACATCCGCGGGGCCTTCGGCCACTTCGCATAGTGGCCACTTCTGCCGATATGTCAAATTTCATGTCCAGTATCAAAAACCATAAAGTTTGATACCCATATTGCCCCAACTCTTATGGTTCGGCAAATGTCCGCCATCGGAACATCCGCGGGGCCTCCGGCTACTCCGGATTGTGGCCACTACTGCCGAAATGCCAAATTTCATGTCCAGTATCAAAAACCATAAAGTTTGATACCCATATTGCCCCAACTCTTATGGTTCGGCAAATGTCCCCCATCGGAACATCCGCGGGGCCTCCGGCCACACCGGATAGTTGCCACTACTGCCGAAATGTCAAATTTCATGTCCAGTATCAAAAACCATAAAGTTTGATACCCATATTGCCCCAACTTTTATGGTTCGGCAAATGTCCCCCCATCGGAACATCCGAGGGGCCTCCGGCCACTTCGGATTGTGGCCACTACTGTCAAAATGTCAAAGTTCATGTCCAGTATCGAAAACCATAAAGTTTGATACCCATATTGCCCCAACTCTTATGGTTCGGCAAATGTCCGCCATCGGAACATCCGCGGGGCCTCCGGCTACTCCGGATTGTGGCCACTACTGCCGAAATGCCAAATTTCATGTTGATACCCATATTGCCCCAACTCTTATGGTTCGGCAAATGTCCCCCATCGGAACATCCGCGGGGCCTCCGGCCACACCGGATAGTTGCCACTACTGCCGAAATGTCAAATTTCATGTCCAGTATCAAAAACCATAAAGTTTGATACCCATATTGCCCCAACTCTTATGGTTCGGCAAATGTCCGCCATCGGCACATCCGCGGGGCCTCCGGCTACTCCGGATTGTGGCCACTACTGCCGAAATGCCAAATTTCATGTCCAGTATCAAAAACCATAAAGTTTGATACCCATATTGCCCCAACTCTTATGGTTCGGCAAATGTCCGCCATCGGAACATCCGCGGGGCCTCCGGCTACTCCGGATTGTGGCCACTACTGCCGAAATGCCAAATTTCATGTCCAGTATCAAAAACCATAAAGTTTGATACCCATATTGCCCCAACTCTTATGGTTCGGCAAATGTCCCCCATCGGAACATCCGCGGGGCCTCCGGCCACACCGGATAGTTGCCGAAAAACGAAACGAAACTATTGGCACTACGCCCCCCGGGGCATGGCCTTCCTCTAACGTGGGATTTCTGCTCCAGCGCCTCTGACGAGACAGGAGAAACCGGGACCGACGTTTTACTTCACCATCCGATAGAAGCTCAGTGGATAAGGCGGGAATCGAACCCGCGTCTCATAGCATCATCGGGATCGGCAGCCGAAGCCGCTACCCCTGCGCCACGAGACCCACGACAGGATAGTTGCCACTACTGCCGAAATGTCAAATTTCATGTCCAGTATCAAAAACCATAAAGTTTGATACCCATATTGCCCCAACTCTTATGGTTCGGCAAATGTCCGCCATCGGCACATCCGCGGGGCCTCCGGCTACTCCGGATTGTGGCCACTACTGCCGAAATGCCAAATTTCATGTCCAGTATCAAAAACCATAAAGTTTGATACCCATATTGCCCTAACTCTTATGGTTCGGCAAATGTCCTCCATCGGAACATCCGCGGGGCCTCCGGCCACACCGGATAGTTGCCACTACTGCCGAAATGCCAAATTTTATGTCCAGTATCAAAAACCATAAAGTTTGATACCCATATTGCCCCAACTCTTATGGTTCGGCAAATGTCCGCCATCGGCACATCCGCGGGGCCTCCGGCTACTCCGGATTGTGGCCACTACTGCCGAAATGCCAAATTTCATGTCCAGTATCAAAAACCATAAAGTTTGATACCCATATTGCCCTAACTCTTATGGTTCGGCAAATGTCCTCCATCGGAACATCCGCGGGGCCTCCGGCCACACCGGATAGTTGCCACTACTGCCGAAATGCCAAATTTTATGTCCAGTATCAAAAACCATAAAGTTTGATACCCATATTGCCCCAACTCTTATGGTTCGGCAAATGTCCCCCATCGGAACATCCGCGGGGCCTTCGGCCACTTCGCATAGTGGCCATTACTGCCGAAATGTCAAATTTCATGTCCAGTATCAAAAACCATAAAGTTTGATACCCATATTGCCCCAACTCTTATGGTTCGGAAAATTTTCCCTCATCGGAACACCCCCCGGGGACTCGGGCCCCTCCGAATTGTGGCCACTAGGTGTGAGCAAACTCGTGTAGGGCGACAGGTAGCTGCACTGCAAAAACCAGATGCACACAAATGAAGCTCTCCAGCCCGCGTTTGTGTGTATGCGTAATTCGGTGCTCTTTCAAGCACCAAACTTGCCACTCGATTTCCCTTCCGCACACACACACACTCACTACCGTACCCAACCAGATTTTTAAAGAATACTCTTTCGTGTGAATTGGCCCTGAAAAGGGCCATTTTAACGTCCTATGACGATGATAAAACCATGCGATGATGACACTCCAAGTTGCCGGCAATTTTCCCTCCAGCGCCTGCTCTGCCTCTCTTTCCAGAACAATTCTCTCCTTCCTCTCGGCGGCTCTGCTGTGCTGCTGCTGCTTCTCGATCCCCAAGTAACCGCGAAGCACTAAATAGCAGCATTAAATCAGCATTATATTGGCATTTAATACCAGCAAATAATGCTTCAAAACATTTAATCAGCACTTTTCCCTTGAGAAATATTTCAAGTGGCGCACAGTGATGCCGATTTAATGCTTCGCCGAAAGCTCGAACAAAAACAAACTGCTTTATCGACGTCAAGGCTGGGGGGAAAAAAGAACAGCTCACACACTTGGTGGTGGGCCTCCTTTGGTTTTTTTCTCCTGTTGCGTTTCATGTGTGAGTGTGACACTTTGATGTTATTCTTACATTTTTCTCGTCGATCTCCAGGATGCGCGCCAGCCAACTGATGTATTCGGAATTGAGTGTTTGTTTTGAAACTTTTAATCGATGTGGTTGATGCATCGAACATTAATTAAGACTTTCTTTCTGCTGTTTCGAGTTTCCGTTGTGATTTTGTTGGACGGAAATTATCGATTATCACTCAGCAAATTGCGACCAGCCAGTCAAGTGCAGTACAATTAATTACGGGTTAAAATAAAAGGGACAAGCCAAGGGGGTTGACACATCAAATATTTTCATTCGAATCATTCCGTTCATTCCAGAATGAAACCAGAATGATGTTGGAATGATGCCAATTTTTCTGATTCTTCCTAATATAAATTTTGCGTGTTGAGCTGGGAAATGTCATTGCATTTTTTGTGCCGAAACGTAAACAAACGGCAAAAATCCTTCTCAGGGCCAAAAAATCCGTGTTCCCGAAGGTTGCATCGTATGTTCCGTCGTCGGTCGCAGTGAAATGTGTGGGCACGACAAAATGGGACGGGTGGTGGTTGCTACAGTCCACCGTAACCTGGAATAAGTGACGACGACTGGGGGACGTCGGATTGGGCTATCACTGATCGGAGAGGATAGCCACAGTGGTGTCCACTTTTGGGGGGGGAAAAGAAGCCGCGGAGCAGTCTCTCCTGGTTCCCAGTTCCAAGTGTGAATCTGTTCACATTCGAAGGTCTTCGAAGTTTTTTCTTTTATTTACAAGTTAGATGCTCTTAACAACGATTTCTCTTTCAGAAACTTGACTTGAACAATACATCTCCGGCACGTCCATCGTTATTTACCTTCTCCGTCAAAGGAACAACACTCCATAAACAATCCGGCGGGTCATTGCGGTAACAGCGGGAGGCTGGCCCTTCCGACGAAAAACCCACCAGCAGCAGTCAAACAGCGCCACTCTGCCTCATCCCAGGACCCCTTTCAACGCGGTGCTCGACCCGCGGACCGACGCAGATCTGCAAGCTTCTCCGCTCCCCGCGCTATCTAGAGTCACGACGTGACGGCCAAAGTGCTGGCCACCAACAACGAAGCCGTGATGCCGCAAATGCAACCGCCACCCTTCAACGAACCATGCTCAACCCGGAAATAGAACCGCTAAAGTACAAGTAGTGGAACGACAGTGAACGGAGCATCTCCTATGAGCCGGACGATCTCTACATCGATCCACCGAAGCTGGCCGAAGCGTCGAACGGAGGAGTGGCCATCGCGAGAAGTTACGAGGTGTAGTCGATCGACGTGGCCAACCGGAAGGTCTTCCTGACTACTGGTGACGGGGCGTGGCCGAAAACTTGCTAGTGTTCGACACGGTGCCGCTGGCCGTCTATGATCATCTGAAGACACTCAAGAGTGTGAATGACTTCGAAGAACTCAGCCAGAAGCTGAAGCCCGGCAGCAAAGTGGCCATCATACCAGCTCATACACGAGGAGGGAAACACGGGCAAGAACTGGCCGGAATATCTTAGCCAGTCGAAGACGCGAGGAAGGCGGCAAGGCTCGGCCCAAGACGCAGATCAAGACCGTCGAAGTGCAGGACAGACATTGACGGACGACAGCCGACGGTGATATATGAACAAACATTGCGTGGAATGTGAGAATCAATGGGTGAACAGAAGTTGGTCGTTGATAGTTTATGGTTCTTTCATAAAATCTCTATTTACAGAGCTCGATTAGCTATTGACCAGAAACACGTGAGAGAAGGCCCGCCCGGAGCACATGATCCCGATTCACCCCAACAGCCGCGCGATTGTTCTCAGAAGAGCAAGTTTGTCATACGCAAATCGCAGACAGCTCTCGCGATGTCGGTTTCCTGGATGCCCTGATGAACGACAGTTATGAACCTCCCAAGTTATTCAACGAGGAGGCTCCCTCACGCTACAACCCCAAATATGACCGCATCGTCCCCCTGCCCACGTTCAACGACGAATCTCCGAATGTGGGTGAAAACGGCTGAAAGAGGAAACCAGCAGTTCAGGATTGGCGACGGCAGCCGGTTCGGTACAACCTCCGAACCTGCTGAACGACATGTGTGCGCTGCATTTGGATCAAAGTAAGTTTGTTAGTAGTACATCTCAGCATTAGCTGGATATTCTTGAAATGGATTATCACCCTCTTTTTTCAGCCTACTCTATCAGAATCTTCAAGGTCAACCTCAACCTGCTATGCACAAATCTGCCTCGAAAGTGCCCCATGATCGATCACAGCGACAGACGGTGACGGCGAGTCCACCGCGAACGGCAGCAGTGGAACATTGCCCTGCACGAAGCTCACCCTGGAGAAGCATTTGCAGCGGCCTTGCGTTCCCCTTCTCCGAACGGCGACCCTGCTGCGGCACCACCATTCCGAGATCGCCAGGCCGCACTGAGAGTCCAACCGGCTCGTGTACTACCTGAAACTGATCACCGACAGCATGATCTGGATAAGCCTAACTTGGCGAAGCCGGTACGACGTTGGCAATGCCCAAGCTCTAACAATCAGCCGCGTGAACTTCCCCTCAGGTAGCAGTCGACGCGTTAGTTGGTGAGAAGGCTGCATTCCGAGCCAACGCCCCCCTCCCTCCCCCCTCCTTCACCCTCTACAAGGAAGCCATCAAGAAGCCAGCTGGTTTGGATTATCCGGTCCGTAGGTCGCAACGAAATGGGAGTCAACCATTCCGTCCTGGTTCTGAAGCTGAACACCGTTCTGGAAACCTGACTCAGTCCCGGACCCTTCAAACTGATTTGGAACCTTCTGCAACTTCCCAGCATAAGTTGGTGGAACATTTTCACCGCAGTCGCACCATCACGCAGGAAACCCCAGCAATCGCAATAACTCCCAATCCGGTTTGATGTAATTCTAAAAAGATCATGTGATTAAGCTTCATACTTGTATCTAAGAAAAAATAAAAAAAAATCCAAAACAAAAATTAGAAGAAAACTTGTCCCCGAAATACGCCGGAACCTAGCCAAGATATACGCTCAAAATCTGGACCATGTCGTCCACAATAACTAGTTAAAATCTGACCTAATCCATCAGTGTAACCGCATAACCGAACTCAACTAAGGGCAGAAACCTGGGAAAAGTCTGGGAGAAATCGGCCAGAAGATCTCCGGCCGCTGCCGCAAATTCATTCTCCCCACCACCCTCCGCAAAAACAGCTGAACATCCGCCTGTTGTACGAGTTGGCCCTGTCTCGCTCCCTACTCCTGCCCCGCCGCCGTCAGATCCTTCCTGACCCTTTGCAATTGTATTTCCTATTCGCGAAACTGAGCAGACTCTGTTTAAACCCGCTGAAGAGACTCAGCCAAGAACTCAGCAGATCCAAATCTTCATTATTTATTTCATCCTGAACTGCGTCCCGCACATCTACAGAAAGTACAGATCCAGCGCTGCCACCAGAAAGCGGGTTTTGTCCGGAAGAATATATTTCACTCCATCATCTAACACCTCCTTGAAGAACCGTGGCAGGAACCTGTCAAGAGTGCGCCCTCCGCCAAGAATCCAATACCGATCCATACACACGTCGGCAAAACTGACTCCTCAAACTCCAACTCTCGTTCGCCGATCCTGCCAACCTCGTGGCCAATACCCGGATTGTTTTCGGGTCGGTTCGCTCAGTCAGACACTAGTGTAGCCTAAAACATGTCAGTCCAGTCGTTTCTCCGGATCTAAACGGCAAGGTCCACAGAACAACCGCAGACTCCCCTTCGAAAGTACCCAGCACCAACAAATGTTTTGATTCTGGAAGATAAATATTATGACAGCCACACTGTTATCTGCACTTGCTCATTTTTGCCAGAATCATCCTCGTCATTCCAGTCATTCCAGAATTAACCCGGAATTATTCCAGAATGACCGAGTGTCAACCCCCTTGGGACAAGCACTGGCTAACGGGAACTGCTTTTCCAAAGAGTGCTTGGTCCACGGTTGGCAAAATTTCACAAAGTGTATCAGACTTCCGGAAAGCAGCTTTTTGCTTGTAAGAAAAGTCATTCAATTTACCAGAGATTTTTTGATAATGTCCTTTGTGCTTTTGAAAAATTTGACTTAATTACAGGCTGCGGTTTTGTACAAAAAAAAAAAAAACAAAAAACAAAACCCTTCAATCAGCGGGAATTGAACCCAGTGCACGCAAAAATAAAACTGATGCACACTGGGGGAACTGCGCCTTAGCCCGCACGCTTACTAGAACGGTATGACGGGAGAAGGATTAAAGTCAATAAGAGCGTGCCTGGTTGAAATGTTTCCCGTATCGATGGGATACTTTGTTGATAAACATCAAATGCTTTGAAGCACATTTTCAAGGTCGTAAATGGTGATTTAATGCCAGTTGTAATGCTGCAAAGTTTTGGTACTTTGAAGCATTCGCAAAGCTTATTTACTACTTCAAAACATTCCAGTGCTGATTTAGTACTGAATAAATACTTCAATTTAGTGCTTGTGGTTACTTGGGTCCTCCTCGTGCAAAGCTTCGGACTTGTTTGAGCTTCGACCGGTGGCGCGGCGCTCTTTTATAACCTCGATTGGCTGTGACGGCTCGACACTTTCGAAGCAGTGGCAGAGAGCAAAATTTGCTAAGTGCTAGATACTTGAATCTGATTAATGTGTTCGGGAAAGGTTGCGCTCAACCAATCAGCGACCGGGATTACTCCGGTCTGATTTTTTATTTTCGTCTTAACTTTTAAGAACTTTAACAAAGTTTTATCAACTTTACGAGGTAGTCTACTTGTACTTTAAGACTTCCTCTTTCGTTTGGTGGGTAAAACATAAAGATTGTTTGATAGGAGGGGAAGATATAAGCATTTGAAAGACGACACAAATCGTTACACTTTCGCTTCGCGAAATTTTGGATTGACACCCGTAGACAGTGCCCTTAGGACAAAGTTCTTTGTCAAAAAATAATCACATGTAAACTCAGTTGATGTAAACTTGAGATTCGACGTAAACGGTTGAATCACACGTAAAATCATGATTTTACGTATAATTTGTTGCAAATTTACATCAAATTGCATTTAAATTTAAAAGTTCAATGACGTGCAAAAGTGTTACATCATTAATGATGTAACATTCTGAAATATTTTTTTGTGTGTAGTTACACGAATGTTTCTTTGCATTGAGATTAGAGCTTTGACTTTTTAACAAAATCTCAGAGTTTAGACACAGAAAAAAATTGTTTCTCAGTATTTTTTTAATTTAATTGCGGGAACATTTTTTTAGATCAAAAACTTTTTTTTGCCGAGTAATCCAATTTAAACAATGTCGCTGTTAACTTTTCTATGTTTGTAAACCTTTAATTATTTAATGAAAATATCTTTAAAATTAAGCCACTAAACACATAAACAGCTGTGTAAATGAAATTATCATGTTACTTAAATAGAAAATTTACTATAAGAGCAATTATCTGGGATTTCGCTGGATGATAAATGTTCGGATTTTAACTTGCATCAAACATTGCATACACGTTTGCTATGCTCGAAAAAGCCACTCACAGTAAAAATTGTGTACATTTGAAAGGTGTTATTTTGGAAGGTTTAGACTCAATTTAGACTGAAAAAGCGACATTACATCAGAAAAGTGGTAAAATTACACATGTTGAGAGGTAAAATTACACATTTTTTCTGACATAAAAGATGTACCCCTTCACAAATGTAATATTACCATGATTTTTTTTTCTGTGTCATAAAAAAAAGTATATCTTTCCCAGTTCCAGAGGGGAACACCCTAGAAGAGTATCGGGACCGGCATTTACAAAGCGGATTCAGTGGCAGTTTTTAACTCAACTAATGTTAACATGTTAAAGTTAATGTTAACATTCCATAGGTCGCCTTCCTAAGGTTTCTTGATAAGGTCCAGTTTGTGACGATACACTACCTTCCCTTTACTAAGCAATCGAATCCAGAAGAGAAACGATCACCAGTTGTGTTGGTCCGAGCCGGGATTTCAACCCCGATCTACGAGGCGGAAGCGTTACCGCTAGGCTACATGACTCGGTCTGCCATCATCTGCCATGCATCATCCACATATAAAAAAAAGTTGAATTTTGGAATGTTGAAAGTTTGGTTGGTTGAATATAACCTCTTATTTAAGTAATATTACCTAAAAAATATGTAAAAATGTGAACCTGATGAAAATTCACTAGTTCCTGATGTAATATTATACATTTTTAAGACACACAATCTGTCACTATAACCAATATTACCAACATTTGTTTCAGTGAATTTATCCATACAAGTTTCCACGCTAACTTAAGTTGTGACCATACAAAAAATAATATATAAAAATGTATCTTGAAAATCAATTTTTCTGAATGATTTGTATCTTCGGGAAAGTTGCAAGAAAAGATAATAATTTAACGATGGCAAAAAGTATTCAAAACAGTTTAGACAAAGCTACGAATTTAAATACGTGGATGAAACACATTTTTGGACAATGATCGCGCGAGAGATCAATTCACAATTTTACCAGCCTAAATGTGATCCACAAATAAATGTAATTTTGTCCCTGTCTGTCCCTGGCCCATCTCTGATGAGAGCCAGTGGTGATCCTCGCTCTTTTTGAACTCTCCCCGGTTCGCATCCCATGTACTGTCCCCTTTAGAGTTTAGTTAGAAATAAACTGCCGACTACGCCAGACGGTTACGCGTTTTAAAATAAACGTTTTTCTGTTCGCGCAATAAAATTGTTTTAGTTTGCGTAGTTTAAAAACGGTGTTTTACTGCGTCCGAAATCTCCTGAACCGACCACACGCGCGAACAGACAACATGACTACACAGCAAAAAATTGTGTAAATTTGGAAGGTGTAATTTTGGAAGGTTGAATATTTCCTCTTTTATGATGTAATTTTACCTCAATTTAGACTGAAAAAGCGACATTACACCAGAATAGTGGTTAAATTACACTTTTTCAGAGGTAAAATGTAATATTACCATGATTTTTTTTTCTGTGCTTTTTAATTTTTTTATTATTTAAAATCGAATTTTCAATCGAAAAGTATTTAACATAATGTTTGATAAGGTACACCGTTTCTAAGTTATACCCACCAAAAAATGATTTTTGTACACAAGATGATTTTGTACTCCTGGAGATAACGATCAAGCTTGAGCATCTTTAAAAATATTCGTAGAGGTTGAAAAATTTTCTGAAACTTTACTTCAAAAATATTGAAGATTGAACCAATGGTTGGGAGCCACGTAGACACATTTCTAAAATTTCAGAAACTAAGACTAAGCACCTCGAGTTTTAAGATAAATGCCCCTGAGATTTGGCCTACGTTTTTTCGAGATATCTGAGTTATAATATTGCTTCTTTTTTACCCCAAAATGGTCGTAACTTTTGACCCTTTCCTCAAATTCTCAAAAATATGCCTAGAAAGTCAAATTTTAAAATCACCTTTCATTTCAACCAAGCCAAAAGTTTAAGTTGAAAAGTTTAAGTCAAAAAAGGCACATGCGAAATGCGTAAATGAGGTTTTGGGTGACTCATCACACATAACCTTCGGACGCCTAGAAATGAGCAGAAACTTGCAACAGAGACCACAAAAGTCCTGGGGGTCGTTAAAGTGGATTGCTTTGCTTTGCTTTTGCGAAATTATTATCAAAAAGACAAGGTATCGCTCATAGGTATGTATTTATCGCTGGTGATTCCCTCATTTTGGTTTTATCAAGAGTTTTTTGAATTGTTAGATAAGTCTGTGAGTCATACTGGTGTTGAAGCTTCATTTTTCTGTTTCGAAGCATTACTGATAGATGTACTTCATTGTTTACGGCGAAAATCTCATTTCAATAAGGGTGAACCAAGGCAGGAGAAAATTTCGTTACCGTTGCAAATCCTGAAAATTTAATTTTCGTTTCTTCACAGAATAAAAAACAACCTCAAACAATCCTAAAGCTGGCCATCAAAGCAAAAACATCAGAAGCTTGCAGTGCTGACCGGTTGTGAAACATTAACTTTTCTGCTGGCTTTTCCTCCTCGAGCACATCTTCTCTAGGTGCTTATGCTAAACAGACCATGGTTTCTTCCTGGCTCTCTCTTTCTCGGAATAGTTGTTGCACTTGCTATGTAGAGTATTCTTCGGAACGATTTCAACCGTAATCCAGCTCAACAATAACACAACCATCCCAGCACATAACCATGAAACGAAGGCAAAGAATTTCCATCCAAATACCTCCCTGTACCTGGCTGCTCTCGGTACACTTGGGGAATGCCACCAGGACTTCCTTCGGGTTCTGATTCCACGTGGAGTTTGAGCCTGAGCAGCCCACGTGGATTCGGCGAGGATTCGTGAATAGCAGAGTGCTCGTCATTTGCGTTGTTTTAATTCAGTTCAAAGACGACGACCGTCTGTGATCTTTTCGGAAGCCGCAAGCAAAGTCAACGCCGAATTCTTAGACTTCAAAGGGCTTTGAGGTTAACATTGTGATGTGAATTGGCGAAATGGCCATACTTTGGTGTACATATTTTGCACAAAGCCAAAACTTCAACTTTGTTAAGTAAAACATTAGTTTGTGTATTGACCTAACCTTTTTTTTTCAATTCGAATTCTGAACCAAAAATCAAACGACCTTTTCAAATCTATTTCTTACAAGTACTTTACCCATTTCGATCGGTGATTGCATGCAACATTCGCGTGAGACCTCCACCAAGGTCAAGTTCGCCGCGGAGTGTCTCTACAGCACGGAAAATATTATTTTCTCCATAATCTCCTTCATACCCTTTAACTTTATCCAAAAGGCCACCGCACTAGGTTCGGCTGCACTTCCCATCGTATGGATTTTATCGGATAAAATTGATTGTCTGGCCCTTTCAGCTGCGGTTTGGTGCTCGCTCTCTTTCTCACTTTCTAGTGATATCAATGCCTGCCTGCCTACAGAATAATGCACCACAGAAAATGTTGCTGAGCCATCGCCGACCTCGCCTGGAGTTTATCAGGGTGTTGAAACAAAACAAAAGTATAAAGTTTCAAATTTCTAATATTTTGTAAATAAAAAAAAACTCGATATCTTGTAAAGGTGGGTCCCCTTCCATTTTTCTAAGTTTTAACTTAGCCACCTTTTTTAAATGATTTGTAGCTCGAAATTGTGCAGAGATAAAAAAAAGTCAAAAAGTCAGCGATTCCACGTCAAACCAGCAGGGTCCAAGTGCTCCGATTTGGCTCAAATTCGGCATGGGCATTTATATATAATATAAGGCTGGTATAAAGTTTATTTAAAGTTTTTGTCAATCCCCCCCTTGAAAGTTGACCAAAAAATCATTGGGCAATTTTTTTTTAACTTCAAAATTTCAATGGAAATTTAAGTGCAATCAGCTCTGATCGTTTAAAAATGCATTCCCTTGCGTTCAGAATCATTTTTAGCATGTTTGGATTTTTCGTAGAATTTTTTGATTTCGTCAAATTTTACATTTTTTGAAGACTAAAGATTGCAAAACAACTTAATTAGTGTAAAATGCATTTTAAAACATTTGTTGCATTCAAATGTTGAGAGTATGGCTTTTATTTCAATTTCTATATTTTTTGCCCCCCTCCCTCGACCCCGGCCAGAGCCGAGGGACAAAACCTTTGAAAAATATTTGCAATGGCCAAATTAAAAAAAAAACATAAAAGTCGGAACAATAATCGAGCACAATGCACCAAGCGCTTCCAGCAAAATGCAGTGAGCTGGGAACCTATTTCAATGGAAACGCATGGTATACTTTAAGTTCGATTGTTGTCAGATTTTTTTTTCATAAATCATAAATCAGAATCCTCTTAAAGGATATTCATAACTTTTGAATGTGGTAAGTAAAATATCCTGAAAAATCATAAAGTAATATGTCTAGGAATGTATGAAAAAAGGTCGAAAGAAATAAGGTCGAATGGACAAAACGTCGAAAGGACAAAAGGACGAATTTTATCTTTAAAAATATAGATCGAATTTTTCTATATATATTTAAACTGTCTAAGGAACCAATGTGACCAAGAAGGATAGATTTGAAAAAGATAGAAAACAACAATATTTCTAGAATAATTTTTCAAAAGGTCATATCTGCATAGGAAATCCATGACTCATAGGTTGTTCGAAAATTTACTCTAGATTTAAGAAGCAAGAGTTTTTCATTTTTCGGAACTGTTTATATTTGAATGAATGGAAAAGCACGAAAATATTCCTACCTTTTTTATATAGAGCATTTCCATGTCAAATAGGGAATCGGTTGTACCCGACCCTCTCCGATTTCAATGAAACTTTTTAGACATGTTATCTTACGCTAAGCCATTTTTGTGACATTTGAGAAGGGCGTAAGTGTTTTAAATATTTTTGTATTTCGTAATTTAAATATTGCTGTATCTCAAAGCCGTTGCATCGTATCAAAAAGTCGTCAAAAACAAACTTGTAGGAAATTTTACGGGATTTTTGAAAAAAAAAACACTCCACTTTTATAAGATTTTTTGATTTTTAAATTTAAAAGTCAAATTTGAAGGTGAGCCCACGATTTTTTTTCGTTCAAATTTTTTGTGAAAATATCCTAGGATATTACAAAAAGACTCACGAAAAATGCTGGATGGAGCAACTCACCTAAAAAAATACAAAAATCATTTACTGACACTGTTTTTTCAAAAGGGCTCTAAACATCAAAATTTTTAAAAACCGGACACGATAGTTGATTTCCAGACAATTTTACATGAAAGTCTCCATATTGACCATTGTCCTCAGTCCAATCTTTGTGAAGTTACAGCGGTTTTGAAAAAAAATGTTGAAAAAATTGTTTTTTTTTATGGTTTTTGGCAATTTCTATATGACAGACTTGATTTTTGAGTCTCGAAAATATTTTTACCGGAAAGCTCGTCCAATTTCCCATAAGATTGTCTTTGACCACAGGACTCCAATTTGTGTTAGTATTTTATTATTACTATCATTATTTTTTTTATTAAAAGCCTAAATTGAAATGTGGCGAGCGAAAATTGGTTCAGCCGGAAATCTGATTTTTTTAAAAAGGGCTTTTGCGAAATTCGTTATGAAACGCAATATTCTGGACCACCCTATATCGGACAAGACCGCCCTATTCGCCAAAAAAACGAGTCTCATTATTTAAGCCAAGGAATGCCAAATTTGAACCAGGTTTGACGTGGAATCGCTGCAGATAAAAATAGTTTTAGGGGGAGAGGGGGCAAAATGCACCCCCTGCTTTTCTCGTTGTTTGGTAGAATATTTCGGGGAAAAAATCATGAGAAAAACACTTCAAAACAATGATTTTTTGAAAAAAGTGGTTTTTGCGAAAATCGACGAAAACGACAATTTTTCGGACCACCCTAACAAGGCGTAGGTCACCCTAATGGCCTAACAAAAAAATACGGGTCTTATTATTTCAGCCAATGAGCCCCCAGAAAAATTATGAGCCCGATCGGTGATCTTTTTTTCAAAACATGCTGTTTTCGTGGGGAATTGCTGTATTATTATACAAAAAGTTCTTTTCAAAACAAATAAAGGGTGTTACCTAGGTGCTGAAAAGACAGAATGCGTAACGTGATTTTCGAAAGCTCCCCACTGATCCCCACTAATACAACTGCACTACAGCTGTAAACATAAACAAAGTAGAAGGCTATGTTCAAGCTCAAGCGTGACATATTTTTTGCTGCTGAAGTGAATTATTATAAAACATTTTGGATCTGTTGATGTTGATGTTTTCGATGAAAAATTAAGTGCTTCGCACTTTTTTCTTCGTAGACTAAACGATGGGCGGCCAAAAGAGGCCTTTTTTGTTTTCCACGTGATGAAAAATTGTGTCAAAAGTGGGTGGAATTTCGTGAATCAGAAGAGCAACCGAATGGAAGTTCCGAGATTATGTATCTTTGATGTGTAGTGATAATATCGGAGTAAGATTATCCAATATTATTTGGAAAGTACTATTCATAGTTATTGATAATTCGTCGCTCACATTTAAAAGAGCGTCATAAAATAGGTTTTGCGTGAGACATAGCGATTATAAAATTTTAGCGACGAATTATGCCAATCTCAATTTCAACCCTCTTATTAAGGTGTTTTGACTTCGAATACCTCAATAGCCATCGATTTTTTTTTATTCCTGACTAAATAAATTATAGATCGATCACAATACTTGCCACTTCTTGGTATAATTATGCGAACAGTAAATTGGTTCCGCTTTGACAGTTCTAAATTGAGGCCGCTTTGCGGACAACTATTCTGCACCCAGGGTGTTACATGCATCGGGATTGTGTCCATTTTCTTCTAAATGCCAATGCCAATATTCTCGTTAGTTGTCAAAACCATGTAATTTGATACCCATTCTGGTAAAACATTTTCAAATACGGGTAATTCTCCGCCAACTCACACAGCAGTTGCCCCGACCCCTCTTCGATTTGCGTGAAACTTTGTCCTAAGGGGTAACTTTTGTCCCTGATCACGAATCCGAGGTCCGTTTTTTGATATCTCGTGACGGAGGGGCGGTACGACCCCTTCCATTTTTGAACATGCGAAAATAGAGGTGTTTTTCAATAATTTGCAGCCTGAAACGGTGATGAGATAGAAATTTGGTGTCAAAGGGACTTTTATGTAAAATTAGACGCCCGATTTGATGGCGTACTCAAAATTCCGAAAAAACGTATTTTTCATCGAAAAAAACACTAAAAAAGTTTTAAAAATTCTCCCATTTTCCGTTACTCGACTGTAAAAAATTTTGAAACATGTTATTTTATGGGAAATTTCTTTTCGAATCTACATTGTCCCAGAAGGGTCATTTTTTCATTTAGAACAAAATTTTTCATTTTAAAATTTCGTGTTTTTTCTAACTTTGCAGGGTTATTTTTTAGAGTGTAACAATGTTCTACAAAGTTGTACAGCAGACAATTACAAAAATTTTGATATATAGACATAAGGGGTTTGCTTATAAACATCACGAGTTATCGCGATTTTACAAAAAAAAGTTTTGAAAAAGTTGGTCATCATCGATCATGGTCGTTCATGGTCACCCGCGACAGACACGGGCGACGAAACAAAGAGAAACGCAAAAAGTAACTTTTTCAAAACTTTTTTTCGTAAAATCGCGATAACTCGTGATATTTATAAGCAAACCCCTTATGTATACATATCAAAATTTTTGTAAATGTCTGCTCTACAACTTTGTAGAACATTGTTACACTCTAAAAAATAACCCTGCAAAGTTAGAAAAAACACGAAATTTTAAAATGAAAAATTTTGTTCTAAATGAAAAATGACCCTTGTGGGACAATGTAGATTCGAAAAGTACATTAAATTTCCCATAAAATGACATGTTCCAAAAATTTTTACAGTCGAGTAACGGAAAATGGGAGAATTTTAAAACTTTTTAGTGTTTTTCGATGAAAATACGTTTTTCGGAATTCTGAGTACGCCATCAAATCGGGCGTCTAATTTTACATAAAAGTCCCTTTGACACCAAATTTCTATCTCATCACCGTTTCAGGCTGCAAATTATTGAAAAACACCTCTTTTTCGCATGTTCAAAAATGGAAGGGTCGTACCCTCCGTCACGAGATATCAAAAAACGGACCTCGGATTCGTGATCAGGGACAAAAGTTACCCCTTAGGACAAAGTTTCACGCAAATCTAAGAGGGGTCGGGGCAACTTTTCCCGATTTCGTGTGAGTTGGTTGAGAATTACCCATACATAATAACACATTTTGAAAATTCACAATTTTTTTTTTTGGGGAAAAAATGTAAACCAAAATAATAATTATAGATTTAAATTTCAACGTTTGATCATTTTTGCCCAATTTGCTATAATTAAAACTGTGGTTGGATAATATTTTCGATAATTTATTTTTAGAAAGACATTTTTATTTTAAGTTAACCTTACATAAGAAAATTCTAATTTCCAATAAGAAAGCATCACTCTATATTTTCTTAAGGCTACCAAGACTCATTTCCCAGGCAAAACAATGAGGGTACACGAGTGCAAGTCAGCTGGCAGGGCAGCAGACAATTTCACACGGCCGACCACACCAATCTGAGTGGGCGGCTAGGGAGGAGAAGGTTTGGGATATGGAAATTGCGCAAGAAAACGAAGGAAAATTGAATCCTACCGAGAATCGCAATCAAATATTCAAATGATAGAAAGTAGTTATCGCGGGGCGCAATCTTGTGGCATATCGCAATTTACCGCGAGGAGCTTTTCTTTTCGTTATTGGATAGTAAAAAAGGCCAGGTGGAATTTTTATACTGCATCGTGGATTCAATATGCTGGAGACTTAAAATAGAATGAAACAATTTCCCATGCAGAAATAGTTGGTTGACAAATTATGCCTTGTCATGGAGCTTTTTTTTGTGACATAAGGCAAAGAATTCTATTTTGAGTCACTTTTCAATAAATAATTTAAAAAATAATACTTTTCAATACTCAATGCCATTGTTTATCAAATCATGTGTACATTAAAGTCTATTAGGATTAAGTTAACATTGAATGATTTTTTCCTATTGTAAGCCATTTGCATCTTACTTCAATTGACGTAAGTTGGACGTAAGTGTCCCTTTACGGCAAAATTATGACCTCCGTGTGGGACACCCTCTTTCATGAATCAGGATTGATCCATTATTTTTCTCTGCAGAGGGAATTAATTTCCTCGAAGCCATCCACGACGAAAGGACGTTATAGCTGCAATCTCCCAAGGGAGTTCGAGAGAATCCGGGCCAAAGAAATTAGCGTCACAAGAAGAGGTCAAACCGTCCCACCTCCTGGGCTGGGCAAGGGGATATCACCACATGTGTGTGTGTGTGTCACTTCTATAGGAACACACATGGTAGGTAGGTGGAAGATAAGTAGTGCACGTGTCACTCAATCAATCATGCTGGGCCGGAGGATCCCACGAGGTGGAGATTCTTTCATAACGAACATAAAACTATTACGTGCGGCGGGAGTGCAAAATAAATAAAAATAACCCAGCTCTGGCAGGAGCAGAAGCAGAGACGACGCTGACTGACGGAGAAAGGGACGCCATAATGCCGTGCACTAATCGTCCTTTATATAAATAAATATTAAATCACGGTCGAAGAGCATAAGGCAGCATACCAGCACAGCGGTGGTGGCCCTCCAGCAGGACAATGCAGAGCCAGTGAGCTTCGGAGAATGGCCGAGCTCAACTTTTGACCGATGCTACTACCGGAGCCCTGTTGGTTGTGATTGGCACAAGTTTAATAACAAAGTGACACATTTTGAAACAAAAGTTAATTAAAAGCTGTAGCGGGAAGGTTCAATATAGATGTTTGATTATTAGCAGGAATTTGCATTGTCGGAGGAGTGCGCGAAAAACCGGAATGTAAAACAACTAGTAACTGCAACTACTAACAGCAAAATAGTGCAGCTTAGCGGTGGATGGAACACGAAAATGTGCGAAGAAATCCGTGAAATTTGAAACCAATTGATTATAATTGAACTTTTATTAGAAGTCTTTGATCAAACATGGCCTTCAAGGTCAAACATTAAATTATGTTGGGCTGGATGGATTTGGGATTCAAATTACATAAGGGGCCATCCTTAAATCACGTGGACAGAACCGGGAGGGGGGGTCAGCAATTGTTCACGCTCCATTTAAAATAGACTTATGTTGTGTGTAAATTGTCCACGAGGGGGGGGGGGTCTGAAATTTCAATAAAAAATCCACGTGGTTTATGTATGGTCCCTAATTATACAGCAATTCCCCACGAAAACAGCATCGAAAAAAATGCTCGGATCGGGCTTTTTCTGGGGGTTCCTTGGCCGAAATAATTAGACTCGTATTTTTTTTGTTTGGTCATTAGGGAGAACTACACCGTGTTAGAGTGGTTCGAAAAATGGCAATTTTCATCAATTTTCGCAAAAACCACTTGTTTCACAAAATCATAGCTTCCCGCCATAGCTTCCCGCCATTTCAACCGACCCTCCACTGCCCACATTTTTTTCGATTTTTTTTATTTTTCCTGTGTTTAGGAGGTCATTTTGAGCAACTTTTGTTCTACGAAAAACTTTACGTCTCTTGTTTTATGTTCTTCTTGTTTTATTTTCAGTATTTTAGTTTGCATTTATATTGTTTTTTTTTTTGTAGTATTTAGCCTATTCTACCAAAAACATAAATTACAAAACTACTACGAGATCGAAGCAAGCTATGATCGCGGCCGGTTGGTTTGATTTTTCGCTCCGCGTTTTTTCGTCTTCTGACGATTTCCGTCAAAGTCTTATCGGCTAGTTCTAGACGAACTTGTGAGTTGTAGTGGAAAAGTTGGAGATGGTGGAGATATCCAGGTTTCAATTCCTTTGATGAATTTGGCAGAACCTTGCTAAGTTTGATAACGAGTAAGTTTGATCCACGAAAACAAAAATTAAGAATGTCCATACATTTTTGGCAGGTTGCTCAAACGAAACCATAACAACGTTTTACCTAGGTATTTAAAAACGTGGGTTTTATAGAAAACCTAGATGTATGGGTATTAAAAGATCGGAAATTTTATGCCCTTTCCGATGCCACATAGGTTGACTTGTAAATCGTGGACCAGTTCGGATGCCGGCGGATTTTCCTACGACGTAATTCCGGGTTGGTACGAAATTCCAACGAAAAATCTATTGTATCGATACAAATACCCCCAAAACGGTGTTATATCCAATTCAAAATGTTTATTTAACAATTCTATGATAATATATTGACGTTCAGTTGAATTAAAAGTTTGCAAAATTAAGTTAAGATAAGTTTTATATATAATTTCCAGAGTAATATAAACTTTTACACTAAGTAGTTAGTAAACTTCATATTCAAACCAAATTATTTGTTAAATCAGTCTGAATGCCTATTTGGAGTTGGGAGACTGGATTTATGAAGATTTGTTAACAAATAACTTTATTTATGTTAATTTTTCGAAAGGTGTACAAACTTTTTTTGCACCTTTTTTGATTTTTTTAATAGTATTTGTTATAAGAAATCATCTTTTCATGAGCTTTTTGTAGCAAAATGTTCGGCATGAGTTTCTAAACAAAACATAGTACTAGGTTTCTGTCAAACATTAAATTGTTTACATGTTTCATCACAAAATATGCATAGTGCCCAAGGGGTGTTAATACTTTTTTTACATGCTGTAAAAGAAGTCATACATTCCAATCCTATTTTTTTCTAAAATTTTAAGACTTCTTCTTTCCAATGCATTTGAAAGGTCGAAAATTTGTTAGATAGAAGCCTGCCTAAGGCGGGGTTGGGTTGTAGAGGGTTAACTGCATTACCACAAACTTTCGTAATTAAAATACGCAATTTTTGATACCCAAACATGTAAAGGTCATCGCTGAAATTTTGAAATTATCACAATTTCAGTGATAAAAGTTGATTTTTTGCAATTTCGTAATTTACCCACCTTTGCGCGCGGCGCGTCGGAATACACTCAAACCTCGATGGTTTGACACCAACTGTTGTCAAACGAACGGGGTCACTTTTTAGTTTGACACCCCTTTTACACGGATTTCACACACACTATCAAACGTTTGGTTTAATAATGTGCGTGAGCGCCGTGTAAAAAGTGACAGTTCGTCAGTTTTTAGTTTGACTTTGACCAACCAACGGGGTACAAACTAAAAAAGTGTCAAACGAAAAAGTGACCAACCACCGGGGGTTGAGTGTACCCGGATTTTAATTTTAAAAAATCATATTTTGGAATCCAGTTAATGAACTCTTCCCATTTTTTAGAATGTTACGTAACATTGTCCGAGGAATCCGATAAAAATATTTCCAGACCTGGACCTACGTCAAAACGGCATTTTAAAGCTTCATAATACCTTTTCATATGTTAGGCTAGATTTTTTTAAACTTCTTACTATTTTTCTTTGAAAGGCATCACCTTTCATTTGCGTATAAGACAGTTAAAATCGGTTAAAATGGCGGGAAGCTATGATTTTTTTGTAAAAGTGGTTTCTGCAAAAATCGACGAAAATGGCAATTTTTCGAACCACCCTAACACGGAGTAGGTCACTCCAATGAACAAACAAAAAAATACGGGTCTAATTATTACGGCCAGGAAACCCCCAGAAAAAAATTGAGCCCAATCCGAGAACTTTATTTTTTTTCAATGCTGTTTTCGTGGGGAATCCACAGCAAAAAATTGTGTAATTTTGGAAGGTGTTATTTTAGAAGGTTGAATATTACCTCTTTTATGATGTAATTTCACCTCAATTAATACTAAAAAATCAACAGCTCAAAAGAATGCTTAAATTTACTGAAAAAATTGAAAAAAACGAATGAAAAATTAGGAACATCTCATTTCATTTGCGGGGTGATCGAAAAAGTTATCATTGTTTGAATTTTTTTTTTACTATTTTGCCTTCCTCACTGAGGTAAGGCTATAATCCTGCTCTAAAAATGAACTTTTTATTAAAAGCTCAAAGACCCACCTTCATGTATACATATCGACTCAGAATCGAAAACTGAACAAATGTCTGTGTGTGTATGTGTGCGTGTATGTGAGCAATTCTCTACCAAAACCGGAAATGGATTTTATTTGTATTTGTTGATTTGGCTCAAACTTTGTGGGGGCCTTCCCTATGACCAAAGAAGCCATTTTGCATCATTAGTTTGTTCATATAAATTTCCATACAAATTTGGCAGCTGTTCATACAAAAATGGTACGTAAATATTCGAAAATCTGTAACTTTTGAAGGAATTTTTTGATCAATTTGGTGTCTTCGGCAAAGTTGTAGGTATTGTTAAGGACTATTTAGAAAAAAAGTAGGTACACGGAAAAAAATTTCTCGATTTTTATTAACTTTTTTTTCACAAAAACTCAAATTCCCAAAATACGTATTTTTTGATTTTCGAGATTTTTTGATATGTTTTAGGGGACAAAAATCCGCAACTTTTGAGCTATAGAGAAACATGGTCAAAAAATCTGCCGCCGAGTTATGATTTTTTGAAAAACTGGTGATTTTTGGAAAAAATCGAAATTTCATACATAAAATTTTTTTGACCTCATTTTTTTTATGCAAAATTGAATTTGCAATCGAAAATTACTTTACAGATTTTTTGATAAAGGGCCCCGTTTTCAAGATAAAGCCACCGAAAGTTTGATTTGAGCGAAATATTTGCAGTTTTTCGATTTTTAAAAATAGTGACCATCTCTAAAAATATTTTTTTTTGAAAAGTTCAGAAAATTTGCTATAAAATTGTCTAAGAGACATCGAAGATTGGACCTCTGGTTGTTGAGATACAGCGGCTTAAAGAAAAAGAAACACGAAAATTGAAGTTTTCTAAGTCTCACCCAAACAGCCCACGATTTTCTAATGACGATACCTCAGCAATTAATGGTTCAATTTTCAATGTTAATACATGAAACATTCGTGAAATTTTCCGATCTTTTCGAAAAAAATATTTTGAAAATTTTTAAATCAAGAATAACATTTCAAATGGGCATAATATTCAATGTTTGGCCCTTTTAAAATGTTAGTCTTGATTAAATTTTTTTCAAAATATTTTTTTCGAAAAGATCGGAAAATTCACGAACGCATTTCATGTATTAACATGAAAATTGAACCATTAGTTGCTGAGATATCGTCATTAAAAATCGTGCTGTTTGGTGACAGAAAACTTCAATTTTCGTGTTTTTCTTTAAGCCGCTGTATCAACAACAGGTCCAATCTTCGATGTCTCTTAGACATTTTATAACAAATTTTCTGAACTTTCAAAAAAATATTTTAGAGATGGTCACTATTTTAAAATCGAAAAACAAATATTCGCTCAAATCAAACTTTCGGTGGCAGGCCCTCTGTAAGCGTTTCGTAATTTTGCATAAAAATGAGGTCAAAAAAATGTATGAAATTTCGATTTTTCAAAAATCACCAGTTTCAAAATCATAACTCGGCGACATGTTCTCTATAGCTCAAAGTTGCGGATTTTGTCCCTAAAACTATAAAAATCTCGAAAATCAAAAATACGTATTTTGGAATTTGAGTTTTGTGAAAAAGTTAATAAAATCGGGAATTTTTTCCGTGTACCTATTTTTCTAAATAGTCATAACCTACAACTTTGCCGAAGACACAAATTGATCAAAAATTCCCAAAAGTTACAGATTTTCGAAATTTGTACCATTTTGTATGAACAGCTGCCAAATTTGTATGGAAATTTATATGAACAAACTAATGATGCAAAATGGCTTCTTTGGTCATAGGGAAGGCCCCCACAAAGTTTGAGCCAAATCAAAAAATACAAAAAATAAAAATGGTCGAAATTGGCCGGTTTTGTAGAGAATTGCTCATGTATGTATGTGACCAAAATTCTCACTGAGTTTTCTCAGCACTGGCTGAACCGATTTTGACCAAACCAGTTGCATTCGACTTGGTTTAGGGTCCCATACATCGCTATTGAATTGTTTGAAGTTTCGATAACTAGTTCAAAAGTTATGTATAAAAATGTGTTTTCACATATATCCGGATCTCACTTAAATGTATGTAAACGATGTCGGATCCATCATCCGACCCATCGTTGGTTAGGTTATTGAAAGACCTTTCCAACGAGTCCACAACATTGAAGATCTGGCAACCCTGTCTCGAGTTATTACCAATGAGGTGATATATTTGTACTCTTTTGATGCCGGATCTCACTTAAATGT